>NW_026927003.1:0-29143 GCF_032062105.1 Saccostrea cuccullata | reverse complement strand
ATTGGCCGTATAATGATGAGATCTATTTAAAGCTAATTCTTACTGGTGGAAAATAATTAATTCACGTTTAATTTTCTGTATAAAAAATAAATGGGAAACAGTATAAATCACAGAAAATAAAGAAATATAATTATTAATTTAATACACCCGATAATTGTGATTAAATGTTCATGTTCAGTTAAATTCATACATGTAGGTGTAAAACTCTTCTTCCTTCAATAAATATTAATCATTCAATTTGTTTCTATGTGCGTACTGTTCATAAAAGACCTTCGCATACATGTAAGGAGTCCTGGCATACTACCCAAAATCAATTTCTACTGCCTTTTATAGTTCCATTGTTTATTCCAAATCTCATTTCTGAGTAAGCTCCGCCCATTAAATGAATAAACCCCGCCCACTGGGACTGCTGGGACTGCTCTCTGGGACCGCTGTGGGACTGCTCTGGGACTGCTGTGGGACTGCTTTAGCAGTCCGAGAAAGCAGTCCCCGGGACTGCTCTGGCACTGCTTTGTGTCAGGTTGGGTCTGGTCTATACTGTATGCTACAAATTAGAAAGTTTAATATTTCGACAATATATACTTCAATCATTGAACAACAAACTGCACAAAATTATACAAATATTTACTGAAGATTTAAAACCATCTTTTGTAATTTTGAAATTTCATAAATGGTCATAACATAGTTTTACAAGAAATAAACAAAATATTGTTGAGTATATGTAAACAATTAATGGCGGCTTTACTTTGAATTTTGCAATTTTGTGTAAATTATACAACAATAATTCACACTTTAAAGCTGACATGAACTCTTAAGAAGGCTTCATTTTTCATCTGTGTACGACTGACTACATTCTTGTACGCCTTTGTCCGCCATATTTCTTCGATTCCGCCATATTTAATTGAAAAATTTTGGTCACCTGTACCTGCTATATATAGTCTTGTACAATTGTTTCACTTGAGTGATTTTCTAGCCTTGCTGTCGACATGTACACATCTCCGAAAGCATTGTTTTCAGAAGTCCATACACTGGCCAAATAAATTTTTTGCAATATAGAAAATATACTAACATGGAATACATTCATGTACAGCAGAAATCCATGCAGGTCGAGAAAACGCGTCAAACGCAGTGATAAAAACATTTATCTGACTACTGTTACAGGGGTGTGCACATGTCGAAAGAACTATCCTATTTTACTTTTATTAAAAAATGCATCTCGGAAGTCATGTAATCCATTGCTAACTCAACAGTAAAAGATGCTTGGACACACGTGGCCCATGCCGATCATTTTATTTGGTCAGGGAAAATATCAAAGGTTGAAAGCTCCATGGGGTTTTCCTGTGATAGGAGGAGGGGGGGGGGGGTAATAAAACATGCATAACACTCTCTTTAAAATAATTGAAGAAAAACATCTGGAATTGATCAGATTTCTTTATTTCTGTACCAAATATTATCAAATAATTACTGTGTATTGGCTTTATTAGACCTACCGGGTAATATAATTTGATTTAAAGTGAATATAATTTGATTTAAAGTTATTTATAATTTTATGCACAATGAAAGAAAAAGTGAGCAAGTTCACATACCCCACGCTCTCCCAAAAAGTCGAAGTGAGGAAATTCTCAGAAAAGAATAAGGGAATTGTAAGTTCCTTGTAATATTCACATCTATACACTTTGTGTCCTAAATATCTCCAAAGTTTGACGAAATTGTGTGCAGCGGTTTATGAGGATTTGCGCTGACAAACTGCTCATCTCTATATTCAAGATATGGCGGATCCAAAATCTAAATGTAAAAGTGCAGAAATTCCCGAAAAAATAAAGAATTCGGAATTTCCTAGTTATTTGCAAATCTACACATTGTCTCCTATAAATATCTGCAAAGTTTAACATAGTTCTGTGCATTGGTTTATGAGGAGTTGCGCTGACAAAAAACAGTTCTGACTGACTGAAAACATCATACCTCATGCAACTAACTGCCTGGGGCAAAGAATTTGATTTTGTGGTACAATGATAATGAAAATAGAATTTAATGTAAATTTAATTTCTTTACATAAAAAATTAATGATTATAAGCCAAAGCATATAGGAAGAGCGAGCAAACTCGCCGTGAGAATTCCACATTCTAACTAAAATTAGCTTTTTAAAAATTCTCTTGTCTGTTGTCCAGGTCCAGGTTCAACACGTTTGTGAAGGAAATTGAGAAAGTTCCCAATGTACCTATTCCTGTGATGTATATTTCACGTTTTTTATACTTCCCGCTAGAAAAGTGGGAGGGTATATAGTAATCGTTATGTCTGTACGTCCGTCCGTCCGATGTCTGTTACGCTTTAGGGTACCCATCTCTTATCTGCAAATCCTCTTAAACTACTGAGTGAAATTTATTTAAACTTTCACAGAATCTCAAGTTTATTACACATTACTATTGTGCACCTCCTATTTTACTTTTTGATCTGACACCTATTTTGGGTTTACGGACAACAGTAAAATATGTACTTTGCCATTATAACCATATGAGAGGCGGGGTTATCATTTAGTGAGCTCATTGCTCACAATACCTCTAGTTTGTCTTAATTTCAAATTGGGCGTTTAATATAATTTTTTGTCCAAAGTAAAATTATTATTCAATTTATGAAGTTTCGACACCCCGTCTGAAAAATCCTTGATCTGTCCTAAGGCTTAATAAATGGTACAGCACAAAGTGCTTAGGATTTTATACCTATTATTGCCCTAACGAATGGTTACAGAGAGAGAGAAAGAGTTCAATATACAAAAGAGTACATAAAAATTATCCGTATTCAACCAGGTTTCAAGTATCCCTACCCTAGCTTTTAAAATCATATTCCAAATACTCCTAAAGGAATTATAATTATATTAATTGCTTTTAAGATTTGAAGTAAATTATTACCGTAAATCAAATTACTTGGTTTAGATTTGAGATTAGTACTAAAATAATCAGTTATAATTGACAAAGGAATTTTGCGACGCAAACCAACTGCAGACTGTATACATGACTTTGTATAAAATGTATATTAGAACTACAGGTAGATGGACAATTTACTGTTATACCTTATGAACAGCAGTTATAATACCCCCCCCCCCTCCTCTTTCAGCCGCGCAAATACCAAATAACTTCTCTTTCCACTTGTGATATAATCTGATCAGCACGGACTAAGTGTATCGACATGCTAGTCTGTACGCAGTAATGACAGTGTGTTTACTATTGAGCTTTTATGGAGTTCATTTCTTTTTCGTGATGCATATTTCAATAAATGGAATTCAGGGTGTATATCACTTGACTTGTGCACATCTTCGAACCGATGCAGTAACCTTATTACCAGGTAGGGGTACGTTTACAGCGTTCGAGGCATTTTCTCGATATGCATCAATTCTATAGTACCTGCAAATCAAAGACGTTGGTTGTTTTGTTCCATTCAAATGATAATTATTTCAAGACGTGTTTGCGGATTTTACTTTTTTTATTTCAGGTTTATTCTGCATAAATTGGCAAACTGTAAAAAATCGTATGCGTGCAACTAAATTTCTCTTCCAGCCTTGCATTTTTTTTCTTTTTTTTTTCTTTTGATTCAAATCAATAATCATTCAGAGATATGATAATTATGTTGTTTACTGTGGTTTTGAAATGTCTTGATCACCTCATGTGTTCTCATATGCCTTACCATCGGAGATGTGCACAAGTCGATACCCAAGCCAAAAAATTATTTAAGTGTAACGAGCACATCGGGGTATACATGTATATCGTAACAATGAAACAAGGTATCTGAAAGAAATATTGCGGAAAACGGCTATAGTTGGTATGAAACAAGTCGTACATAGATGAAAATGTTGCGTTTTTAAGAATTCATGTCAGCTTTAAGTTTAAAAATCTTTTGCATATACAATTCACATAAATTATTCAAAGTAAAAAATATCGCTTTTTTAAAATTAATTTCATGTCATGTCCCAAGCTTCAATGTAATGATATCATTAGATCGAAGGAAAATCACGGTAAATGTGAATATAAGATCAATGTGAATCTATTAACTTCTGATCATCATTATAGTCTCCTTAATAAATCCCCTAGATTTAAGCGTGGGATACCATGGAGATCTCCAACTATCCGGGGTCCAGGCACCATTAAGGAAGGCGCGATTACAACTGTTGAACCGCCTCCTTTATAATAAGCAGCACAGTTTTCGGTCCACAAATTCTCGATCTCTGTCATACGTCGAGAATTTCATCCCAGACAGATCCCAGGTAGAATGGCCCGTGTGCATCATACTGTCACCTAGAGAATTATGTTACAAAACTACTTAAGACAATCTTTAAAAAAATCGTTGCCCGTCTCACCTATTGATTATTCCAGGATAAGTGGTTTTTTATTTACTTTCATTCCTCTTATACCGCCAATAAATATGTTGAAAATTTCTTCCCCGAACTTCTTACCGACCTAATAATTTTACCATGAGTCTGGAGAGGATAAGCAAATATTTTAAAGATGGCCTCATAGTATCATTCAAGTTTTTTGTTCCCTTTTAGTTAAAGCACAGTTAAATTCTACACTCCCCCCCCCAAACTTATCTCTTGATAATGTTAGAATACTTAAGTAATCTATATTCTTATTCTACACCCATTTCTCTATCTCGTTTGTAATGTGAAAACATTATTTTTAAGTACCTAATGTTCCTGAGGCCTTCGCCGCCAGTAAGAGTTGATAGTAATCTGCTTCATTTGAGACTGAGAACTGTTCATACAACTCGTATAGTTTGCTACCATTAACCAGAGTGATGGAAATGTAGAGATGGGAGTTCTTTCCCTTTGTTAACTGATGGATAACGTCATTTCCTATGTAACAGGAAAATCAAAGTTTAATAAGTGGATGTCAATTCCAATTTAAATGAACATAAATGATGCGCTAAGGAGGGCTAAATTATACATGTATTGATTAATGATTTCGGTTTTTCATCTTTAAACATAATGTTACTAAATGTCTTATATTTTGAAACTTGAAGTGTCAGACAAGAAGATTACTAACAGTAATTGATTCCATCATGGGAGACGGAAGCCTCTGTTTCTTTCTTTTTTTAAATCTCATCTTATTTTCTCCTCACCCCTTCATGAACTCCTTACACATTTGAATAAAAACTGTTCAACATATACCATTATTATTGAATAATAGCAGATTTTTTGTCCTTCAATGGTCCAAAAAGGAATTAGATCAAAAATGTTTTGAAATACACTAATATTTACCAATCATGAAATGAAGTCCCGGGTCACTGAATCCATTTTTATATTCGTCCCATGTTCTCTCAAAGCTCACAGATCCTTTTTCACGTTTTTGGATAGCCTTTCAAGAAAAACATTTATTTAATACTTTTTGACAAAGATTAAAAAGTTGTATACATTTTTTTTCATTTAAAGACCCCAAGGTAAAAAAAACAAGAAAACATGTCAAAAAAGAAATAAAAACCGTCCATCCCCCTTCCATTATGTTCATATCACAGAAAACTTTGGCAGGTCGGGCTCGGGATCCAAAGGGGTAAATCTCATACACGCCGGAATTGGTATAACCATGTTCAACGAGGCTTTCACAATCTCTAGGTAAATCTTAAACAAAACAAAGTCATTTAGATAATGTAAATGAGTGTAAACAACAAAATTAATTAAATGCCGAGTTGGTATCCTGAACACCATTTGAGTTGGTAATGAGTAATTTCTATTTCGTTAAGTTTTCGGGTCGTGAAACGTAACTTTGTGGCATTAAATAAACTAATTTTGTGAGTTATTTGCAAATTATTTTCACCTACGGTTAATTAAAAAACGTTATATACCTGGAGTCAATATGATACACTTTAGAAATTTTAACGTTTTAAATCTTATATTCTGCACAAACTTAAATGACTGGTGATTTTATGTTTTTAATGAAGCTCAATGGACATTTTCTTCCGATGTGTGTCAATATAAAAAATTCACAAACTAGGTGAATGTATAGTTTATATACCTTTACGAAAGAAATTGTGTGTGCATCAAGTGCAAAACGTCATACAAAGATCAAGTGTATTAAGGAAATTTTGATAAAAATGAGAGACTTTATTCATAACAGTAAATAAATATTTTTAAAATGACAACTTCGTTTGAAACATTAATTAAGTGCAGTGCGAGCCTGATTGTGAACCAAATGATAAATAATAATAATATTTATATAGTACATATATACTTATAACCTAGACAAATAAGGTCCGATTTCCACGTCCCATTCTCAAGACACAAAAACCTTCCGGATCCTCGCTGAAGCTCGGAATCAGTGATCTGAAATTGTTGAAAGATTCCTATTCCATCCCAGTCCTTGACATTTAACGAAGTATTCTGCACGTTCAGAATCCCACAGTCTGTAAAGACAACAAAATGACAATCTAAACGTGTGTGAAATCATTCTGTGAAAGAGTATTTTATAAGCTATTCAAAAGCAGAGTCCGTTAAAGCAAGTTTATTGCAAAATACCTTGTATTTAAAATGTTATTGCAAGCACATTCAGATAGCGCTAAATCCATTAACGAGAACTTGTTTAAAAATCTATTTCCGCAAAATATCGTACAAGCCAAACATCATACATTTATGGTATTACATGGGGAGAAAAGAAAAACAGAGCTTAAGTTACTCAGGTGAGCGTCATTGCAAATGTCCTTCTTGTGCAAGGTATTTTCTTCCATGCTCTTAATGATTAAATCAAATAATAATTTTCCATGGAGAACGTGCTTACGGCTTGATAATACCCTTTCAATTTTTTTTTATTTTGAAAGGGTTATTATTATTCTTCTAATTGACTATTAAAAGGAATATAGCACTTTAAAGAGAATACTTCAAACTGTTAAAACTAATGTTTTTATTAAAGATTTATGCTCACTTTTAAGTCCGGTTAATTCGATTTGTTTCACTTTGAACGAATTTAAAAATGAATCATTAATCACAATAGCGTGGCAGTTATACACATGTACATGTATTTATACCCATGGTAACCCAGATTTTGAACGAAAAGAAGAAATAAAACATTTAAGTCTGTATTCGATAAAAAGTTACCATTATCTTGATTCTTATATTTTTGTACGAAAGTTGATATTGGAGACTTTTTCAATGTATTTGTCTTATAAATTTTCACTCACTGACTGTTACTTCATCAGAGTTGGTGTATTTTTGCAATCGAATAAAAAAAAATTGGTCAATTTCCCGACATTTTTCCAATGATAAACAGAGATTGCAAATTTGAACAGACATTTTAAAATTGGTTTTTTCTGCGTTCAATTTTTTTTTAGAGAAAAACTGCTGAAATGGTTGGAAAACTTAATTACATAATGTAATTTCCAATTAGTGTCGAGATTGTTTATGAGCAGAGGATGTTGATGTATTATGGCCTTGACCATGTCATTCCAGTACAAAACAAAATATAAGAAAATGTGAGATATATAATAGAGATTTTTACCCGAGGAAACGCACTGGAATTCACCAAAAGGTTGAAGGATGCATTTTTCGCATGAGTGCACAGGACGATGACGAGCAAGAACTTATGAGATCCTGGAAATTCAAGATGCGAAAATATGAATTATAACTTTTTTTTTTAAATTGAAACACATTCAAGAACCAACCCAACCCCACCCACCCCCCACCCCCCCACCCCAAAAAAAAACATAAGGGACGTATCCATCAATTTAGAAGAGTCAACAATAAAAGAAATACATGTTTAATTACAAAATCATATTATCTCGATTTTTTTTGCTTGTATGTTTAAAAAGAAAGTTCTTAAGTCGTCAAATTTTAATGTAAAGGAATACAGACTTACCTTATTCCATCCCTCTGTCGCTGTGCATATCCAGCCCGGGCTATGCTTGTACATTTTTGGCTCAGTAGTGTAAATTTGAAAGTTAATTTCACAAAAATTTGCCCCTCTAAAATAATTCACCGATATACACTTAGTAGTCCTTAGGCAGTCTGTAGCACAGTCTAAAATACTGTATTTTGTGTAAGATGTAATTACTCTATTAAGTAATCTGTATCCATGTTGAAATGAAGAAAAACTTTCTTTGAGATTTCCTCTGCAGCATAAAATTATATTGAACAAGATAAATAAGGAATATAGAAATAAAACACTATAAAATAAAGACTCAGATACTTGTTCTTTATACGTTACTTTGAATCAATATTTACAATTTTGAATATGAATAAAATATGTGCAAAGTATTTCATTTGAAGAAGATTTTTTTTAATATGAATAAAAGATGTGCAACGTATTTCAGTTGAAGAAGAATAAGTTATAAAGCATGTGTGTTCGTCATTTTCCCTAAACGGATACCATGGAAAATAATCATACAAGTAATTTTATGAAGTGAAACATACGATGGTATATTTCAGAAAGGGCAACGCAAAATAGTGCATCTCTCGCAAAACGTATATTTATAGATCAGGACAGCTTCGACCTCTCGATCCCAATGCAAGTTATGTTATTCATGTTTTACACAAGGATAAACTAACAAGCAAACACACAATGGCAAGCGCGTTAGTTTATTCCTTCTAACTCTGTTGCAAGGGGAGAGGAAAACTTTACATTGAATTAAAACGTATGTTACATATCACTGACTTTTCATTCTGCATAAAACCAGTTTTCAAAACAAATTTCAGTACTAAAATGCATCTCGCTTGCCTTAACACCGTTGGTCAAATAATTTTTGCATGTTAATTCCATTTTAATCTCAAAATTGCCATATAAATGTAAATATTTTATTTAAGAAAACAACTTTTCATTTAATATTTGGTGATAACATGTAAATGTTTATTGCAAGATGGCAGAGTTCTTTCGCCGATTAATAAGTCAGACGATTTTCTATTTTTATACAATTCATTAATTGATTAAACATTTATAAAGAGTTACGACCGCCTTTTTAATTTAAAAACGACAATTTCTTGCACCAACGTGACCAACTTATTATTTAAAAGACCCTATCACGAATTGTCAAGAATTGTTAACAGTCAATCACGCAAAATTGTACCAATATCAATATGACGGGGATTATAGAAATTAAAACAAACCAGGTTTGAGTGTTTAAATTTAAAAAAAAAATAAAGAAATGGTTTATTTTGAGTTTTTGCAAGATTTGTTCTGAATATTAATGAGTTGTAAATCACGTGGGAGCAATCGCATGAATAAACTGCACTCCATTTCTCCATATGGTGAGTAGCCTTGCCTCGTTTAAGAAATTGTTGATATGTTATAAGCATGCTTGGGAAGAAGGCAAATATTCCATATGCTGGCTTTACGAAAGAAAAAAAAAATCACGTTCAAGATAATAATTAGTTTTTCTTGATACGTGTAGATCACTATTAAGGTTTTTGAAGTAAAATATTCAAATATGGAACAGGTTTCTCAGACTCTGTGGTATCTTTCATTTCGAGATGATATATCTTAATGTTGAATAGAAACCGTTATCTCCAGGTATTTTTTATTTCAAATTCTTCTCTCCTCCAGGGTATTAAACAAACTTACTGAGTACATAATAATGAGGAGCAAAAATGCCTCGTCTTAATTTTTAACTTTTATTACAGGGAGGATGGATATTGATTTTATATTGGAAATATGTAAATTTTTGAAGAACATAATAACACTGTATGATTAAAAAGATAACATTTCCAAATTTCTAAATTTTTCGATCCTGAGTTATGAATTCTGGTCTTAGGATTGTGCTTTGTTGAATTTATAGGGAAAATGCATTGTACCTGTCAAATTCTTCTCTTCAAATGATCACCCCGTGGGGATCCGGGTTAGAATAGGTCCTCAGTACCCCCTTGCTTGTCGTAAAAGGTGACTAAATGGGGCGGTTCTTCGGATGAGACCGTATAAATCGAGGCCCCGTGTCGCAGTAGGTGCTGGCACGAAAAAGATCCCTCCCTGCTCAAAGGCCCTGAGTGCCGAGCATAGGCCTAAATTTGCAGCCCTTCACCGGCAATGGTGACGTCTCCATATCAGTGAAATATTTTGGAGAGGGACGTTAAACAGTATACAATCAATCAATCAATCAAATGATCAATCGTGTGTATTGACTGCAAACTGAGAGGAATGTATTAATTTGTACATGTATTATACTGAGAGATCTATGGAAATTTTTAATAAATACACCTCGACCTGAATATAAATCCCCAATTACATTTATGAATAATATAAGGTCTTGTTTGTATTGATTTAATTATGTAGACACTACATTTGTATAAAGTTTATTAAAAGAAATTGTTTTGTTCTTTCAAAATATCAGAATTAGAGTTGTTGAGAATCTAGGAGCCTTTATAAAGTAAAAATAGGCAAACGGTATTTATAAATAATATTTAATAATTCTTGGTATACATTGTGCATATAAAATATCAAAGACAGGGGAATCTAGAATCGCATGTTAAAGCAATTAGGTAAATACATGGATATACATCATTTTGTCTATATACAGATATATATTTGCATATACAAAATTTCCATACAGAAAATAATTAAGCTATAGAAAGACTCTACAAAACGGTAAAATAACTAGCCAGTTGTAGGCATCCTTTACAATTTGAAAGATACCTTTGTTATTCTCAATGAATTGAATTTTGTCCAACATATCTGTATTCGTGAATACAATAAGTTATATACATAAAGCGTAAGTTTAAAAAAGGTATACATGTAGAAATGTATTTTCCAGGAAAATTTACTTATAAATCTCTTTCTTTGATTAAGGATATCCGATCATCAGCCAGGAAGGATAACTCTAAAAATGAATATTTAATTTGAAATGCATCAAAATGAACCTTGGAAATGACATTTTTTTATGCAACAATTTTCATTACATTCATCTTTATAAGATTCAAGATTTTTGGAAGTCTTAGAAAAGGTCTTATAAAAGTTGACATTTGTACCCTATAAAAGGGAAAAAAAATATTACAGTTTTATAGAAATAAGACTTTCTTAAATCCAGCCTTAGATACCAATGCTTATTAGCATGGTTGAAACAAGAAGTAATTTGTGGCGTCTTGCAATGATAGCAAAAGTCTTTTACACTATGTATTATAGAATACATGACGGAAATAGAAAACAAAAAATACCAAACAAGTATAAAAATCATGGCAATTTCTCTGAATGCCTGGATACCGATCGTTTTTTAACCTAAAATATATATGTTGATAAATTTGCAATTAGAAAATGCATTGCTGATATTCCAATTCGATTCTTCTGCAAAAATATTGGAGATTTGACAACTTCCCCTATAAAATATGATTAACTTTCATCTTTAACTCTAAAGAAATACTGTGGATAAATTTACATAATTTTGTGGATTTAGGGATACTTTTATGAGTATTTTTGATTCCTTAATTAATAATTTTATAAACCCGAGGATCAGACTACTTTAAAGGACATATTTACCAAACATGAATAAATCAAGCTAATTTAAGAGTTGACAATAGCATAGCTACAAATATAATGATATAAACACTACAGCAAATCCGTTGGTCATCGTGTCCACTTGTTAACCCACCTAAAATATCAAAGAAATAAAACTAGATGATTTATTATTTTTTTCAAAATCTTAGTAATTTTACCTATTAAAGATTGAACATAAGAAAAGTTTGGAATCCAACATTCAGATGGTCATTAAATGCAGTGATAATTGGATAATTAAATAGTTTTAAGACATTGAATAAAACCATTAAAAAGAATTGGAATATTTAGAAGAAATGCCATCAGAAGATTGATAAAAAATACATGAGTTTAGCATCATCTTTAAATGAAGTGCAAAAGTATGTGTTCTAAGGCATTACGAATATTCGTATACTGTGAAATCACTTATTTCATGGGGGTTTAATTTTCGTTGTTTTCTTTGAATGGAGAGACCCACGAATTCATTACCACCACGAAGTGTAAAATTTAATACGCATTTCTAACTTAACATTCTCCAACCACGAAATCTAATCCTCACAATCCAATATTTTTTCCTAAAACCTCGAGAATTGACCGCAATTAAATATGTCATTTTAAAGTATCTAAATTACCTGCTTCCAAAACCAGTTCAACGCTTTGTCTGTCCATAGTGCATAAAAACCTCAGCCCTGGGGTATATCTTGTAATGAAGCCATCAATTCCAAGAGGATGTCCTGTAAAAAGTTAATGAAATTCATGACGTGTTGGTATAAAGTTTTTTTTTTAATTTCTATATGCCTTGTGCATTAAATTCTAAAATATGTTCAATAAAGTTTTTCTTTTACCTCCAATCGTCGCAGTCATTGTATTATAAATATGTTCATATAGATAAATGTTCTTCTTTTCTTCCTCATTCGTCATGTGCATTATATTTTACATGTTCATATAATATTCTTTTTTCTGTTTGTTATGTGTACGGCAAGCCCTTTTTCTATTTATTCGGAAAATGAAATTTATCTTGAAATTCCAGAAATATCTCTTAAACTAGAGGTACTGTGAGCAATGAGCTCACTAAATAATACCCCCCGCCTCCCATATGAATATAATGGCAGTATCCATGTTTTGCTCTGGAAAATTCAAAATATATATCAGATCAAAAAGTAAAATAGGAGGTGCACAATGGCAATATGTAATAAAGATTCTGTGAAAGTTTCATTAAATTTCCTTCACTGGTATGAGAGGAGTTGCGGATAAGAGAAGGGTACCCCAAAGCGTAACAGACGGACGGACGGACAGACGGACGGACAGACAGACGGACGGACGGACAGACGTACAGACGGACGGAATTAACGATTACTATATACCCTCCCGCTTTTCAAGCGGGGGGTATAAAAATAGAGATGTATCCAAACTTAAAGAAATATCTCTCATTTTAAAGACACATATCTTTGAGAAAGAGATATCTCTTAAACTTAGAGACTGATATCTCTTTTTATAAGATATTTCTTCCACTAGAACGGATATTTGCTATGATTACGTTACACACTTTATTGTCAAGAAAATGAGAGGTGAAAACAATAGTTGTTTAACTTAATGGACAGTGCCAGGTTAATTTAGATTTAAATGATAGCACACTTGATTTCTGACTACTACCCATGTAAAGCTTCATGAGTGAAGGTGTCCTCATCGGATGGAAAAAGTAATTCATGAAGGATATGGAGATAACGAACAGTATTCAATCTCAACGTCCATTAACCAATATACAAAATAAGACCAGAGCAAACACAGACCTCCTAAACATCAGAGGTGGGATCAGGTGCCATCGAGGAGTGAGCATCCCCTGCCGACCGGTCACACCCGCCGTGTGCTCGTTGTCATGATCAGGAAATAACGGAAAAAATCCATCGTCAATTCAGTGTATAAATAATGGACTAACAATTAGTATGAAAAACGGCAGTCAGCATTGGACTCAATGATAAATTGTTTTTGCTGACAAGGTCATTGTATCGACCATAGAATTTACGAAATGATGACTTTAAACGAGACTGTTGATATTCTTGTTTCATCAACTTGCTTGTCAATAATTTACCTCGTTTAAAAAATTGTTCATACGTAGAGCATGCTCTTGCGTATCGAATCAACTGAGATATATATACTCCGTATGCAGGTGATGAAGGTATATTGCTGCATAAGTAAGGGAAATTGACGATAGAAAAGTTAAAGTCATCACGTTTTTCGTATAGCTTGGTTGTTAGATTACCATTAGTGTCTTTTTCAAGTAAAATATCCAAGTATGAAGCAGAAGTGTCGGACTCTGTGGTATCTTTTATCTCAAGCTCACCAGGATATATCGTATCGACGTAGGAATGGAAGTAAACATTATTACACATGTAATTGACAATACGTCGTCGATATATCTAAATGTCGAGTTGAAGGCCACAGCAAGTGTTTTCTTCTTTTCACGCATAAGATTTCGCATAAATTCTGCTTCATATGAATATAAAAATAAGTCTGCTAATAACGGAGCGCAATTTGTACCCATGGAAATTCTAATAGATTGTTGGAATACCTGGTCTCCAAAAACCACATAGATATTGTCAATCAGAAACTCAAGCATCTTCTTGATGTCAACTTCAGAGTACTTATGTGTGCAATCAGAATCTGTTTTAACAAAATAATTTTTCAAATGACCAATGACGAGGTAAGTAAATTTACGAGTTCCATTTTTGTTGAAGAAGCAGCTGTCAATGATATCAAAAAGCCTGGATTTTAAATTGTCGTGGGGAATTGTTGTGTATAAAGTTGAAAAGTCGCAAGTTTTTAAGCTGTTGATGTTTGTAAAGTCTTGTGATGTAAAATTGTCCAAAAGTTCTTTAGAATTTTTAAGTATCCACATCTGATTTACACCACTTCTTGAATATATAGTTGCACAGTACTCTTGAAGCTTTTCCTTCACTACTGTCAATATTTTAGTGAGAAGCAACGAAAGAGGCTTGGTTGAACATTTACTGGAACCTGCAATGTATCTTTCAAAATACATGCCAGGGGGAGGTAAATACTCTAAAGTAGGTTAGGCAGAAGCAGAAGCCTGTAGTGTAGGTAAGCAGATTCTGAAGTAAGTGTTCCAGTTTAGACTAAAATATCACAAATCTTTGTATACATTCACGATTTGAAGACACTGTACGAAACATTCTTTGAGAACAAGAGCGGCGACTCGCTTGTGTGAAGCTGAGATTGAAGAACAGCTATTAAACAGAGAAAACTTGCCACAAATCTATAATAGTTTAAACGTACAATAGAACCAATAATAAAAAAGCAACAGGGAGTAAATGAATTAATTCATGGAAAATGGGGGATTCAGATGATGGGAAGTGTAAGGAAAAAATGAAAATTTGTTATCCCTGTCTCAAAAAATGATTCTGAATGTAGTGCATCTAGTAAGATTATCATTTCATCAGGAAATAAGCCTTTCTCATTTGAAATCAAATTGCTTTTGGATATATTTTTATTTGTTGGATATATTCCTGGAATGGATCTACCATATCTAGCATTCATTTACAATTGTTGTGAAGAGGATTAGACGTTTGTGAATTATAAAAAAAGAAACTTCTGGATGTGGATGTTCTAAAATTATTATGCATCAGGATATTACATTTGTCTTTATTGCATTGGATTTGTCTTTTCGAAAGATGATATACTGTTGAACATTTCATATTCAAATGTTTGATATTCACGTATAATTGTGTATTACATGTACATAAAAAAATTGCCTGTTTTAATCATTAATAAAGTCAGAAAAAATATTGCATTTTATGTATTTTTGATACATTTTAAAACCTTACATTAAGTAATTTGTAACTGCACATAAAGTTGAAAAAAAAAACTGTCAATTAAGTTAAATGTAAGAATTGAGAGTTTTTCAACTTAATGTACGGTTACAGGTGACTTAATGTACAGGTTTTAAATATCCAAATCTATTATGCTATATAGTGTACTAAAAGCACAAAGGATTACACAACAAAAATGTCTCAAATACACGAGACATTGAACGAACCATTTACAAATCTCCTTAAATTGTATGGTAATTATACAAGTTTTTATACATTGAGGTTACTTGAAACGAGACGACTAATGTTTATACTTTGAATTTGATTTACATTTCTTACTAAAACTTTACAGTCTTTATATTTCCGAAAATTCCTTCAATAAATGCACATTTTTTTTTTGATCAATAGATTACCGTGATTTCAGTAAATATGTTACCGTGAATTTGGATATATCTATTTTCAGTTTATAAATTGCCGTTATTTTACACATCTATTTTCAGTCAATTGATTATACCGTGATTTTTGACATTTATTTTTAGTTTATAGATTATACCGTGATTTTGGACCTCACACTCCGTTCTTGAGGTATTCTGGTTCCATCTACATGTTTCTATAGAGACCCCAGCAGTCCAATCAATGATACTTATCTGCTCTGACACGTTGAAGAAACTGTGTTGACACATAATAACGGCGTGTGTTTCGTTGTGCGTGACATTTGCCTTGAAACATGAAACTGAAATTAAGGAAAGATAAAATTAGGATATATTGAAGCTCATGTATCCTTACTCAGCAACTAATACACTAGAATATACTTACAGTTAAAAACCAGGGGCAAACAGTTTTGCTTCATTATAAGCATTTAATATTCGTTGTATCCCTATACATGTAGAATACATGCATTTCAAAGACAGGAGGAATGAAAACGATTTGCTGTTACATGTAAATTAAATTTATTACATTTAAAAAGCGTGTTCTTTATAACTTGTTCTACTAATCCATGAAACTCGTTATAAAAAATGTTTTCATCTTATTCATTTTTAATGTGAATCTGGTATACTCACAACAAGGAAACAATGTGATATTTTTGCTCTGACCAGTTCCGGCATCACACGTGGTATTTACCAAGATTGAGTTCCCAGAGTGCTCTGTGTTGTTAGATGTCAAGGTCAACATTCTGTACGCTTTATTATAGCCCCCCACTACACAGGTGACTCTTCCATCGGCAGAGTTACGTGAGTTTTCACATTTTTTGTCATCTTTCGAGTCTTCTTCAATTACAACCCTTGTAGAATTTGAATCACAGTCAGTATGAATCCCAAGTTTTTGAGTGTCTTTATAACAAAAACCCTTTCGCATTTCGTCTTCTTCTATGACCTCTTCTATTAAAGTATAATTAATGTAATATAAATTATACACATTCTGAACATTTTTACAATGAACATAATTCTACAAAACATTTTCCTTAACTTTGTATGAAATGTCCTGATAATGATATTCAAAGTAATTGTGTTTTTTAAAAATACTCATGTTGTACTAAGTGTGAAAAATAATCAATTCTCTTTATGTAAAAATATCTTAGTTCATAAAATCTGTTTAAAAAATCCAAATTTGACGAGGAAATTATATTTTAAAATCAAACAGCATTTGCTTTAAATGCACAGTACATTTAAGGGTATACACATGAAAATAATTTGTTACGAGGTCATAAAACTCATAATTAGGTTTTACGTCATGAATAATTTACCGATATTGGCAGAAATTTGTAACAAACATCAATATTTTTATGTTTACAAAAAATAATAACTATTGATTTTCTCGTATATAAAATCTTAAAATTGTTCTCTTTTTAATGTGTTGCATTAGGCTTCATTAAAGCACTTGGACTCGATGGCACAGAATGTTGTTTACATTAAAAAAACGTGGCAACAAAGCTACGATACATGTGTGCAGTGGATTTAAATAAAGATCCCATAGATATTGTCAATCTAAAACTCAATTATTACTTGGAGGTGAAATGTTTCTCGTAATATCTTCCTGAACGAAAAGCAACTGGTCAATTATATGCATGACTCCGTTAGTAGCTCCTTCGTCCATATAAATAACATTCGCTGATGCATCTCCAAAGTAAATCCGTACATCTAAAACCAGATAAAAATATTGAAGGTGTCAGTTTGTTTAATGCTTAAGTATGTTACACTCCCATAAATTCTATGTGCCAGTCAGACACACAAGGTCATTATATAACTAAGTCAGACACACAAGGTCATTATATAACTAACTCAGACACACAAGGTCATTATATAACTAAGTCAGACACACAGGGTCATTATAGAACTAAGTCAGACACACAAGGTCATAATATACAAACTCAGACATACAAGGTCATTATATAACTAAGTCAGACACACAAGGTCATTATATAACTAAGTCAGACACACAAGGTCATTGTATAAATAACTCTGACACACAAGGTCATTGAATAACTAACTCAGACACACAAGGTCATTGAATAACTAACTCAGACACACAAGGTCATTATATAGCCAAGACA
This sequence comes from Saccostrea cuccullata, assembly GCF_032062105.1. NCBI lineage: Eukaryota > Metazoa > Mollusca > Bivalvia > Ostreida > Ostreidae > Saccostrea > Saccostrea cuccullata. The sequence goes on along the minus strand of NW_026927003.1, from coordinate 11,339 downwards.
ATTTTGTACCTCAGCTAATGATTGAGCACGGGACTCTGGCATGCCAGTTCAGTGCTCTACGAATTGAGCTAAAGGGTGAACCTACTAGCCCAAGCTAGTAGGATGTCATATATACATGTATCTTACACTACTATATACATTTGTTTTCCCGTTCCGAAAAAAAGAATTCCAAGTTATTTTGAACTGTTATTCAGTTCCAAAACCTTTTATTTACATTTTCTTCTTTGTTTATACATGCTTTGATTTCCTACATCTGATAGAGAAAAAAAATGTGAAGTGGATTTAATGAGCCATATTGTATTGTTTACACAATGGTAATGTCAAAAAAATGGTTCGACTTTAATTACTTAGATAACAGTACAACAGTGTAGTAACCGAAAAAACAATCCTTATTTGCAATTACAAAGATAACAAAACTAGAGTGTAATTACCAGGATAACAATACTTAATTGTATTTACCAAGATAACAAAACTAGACTGTAATTACCGAGGTAACAAAACTAGACTGTGATGACCGAAATTACAATTCTAAATTGTAATTAATAATATGATAATGCAGAGACAACAAGAATAGACTGTATTTACCGGTATGATCATATATGTTCTAAACTGTAATTACTGAGATAAAACTTTCTGACGACTAATTGCCGATATAATGATACTAGACTGTAATTGCCGAGAGATAATTAACAAAAATAGATTGTAACTAGACCTTATTTTTGTCCTTCAACAAAAACGGAGGGCTTTTCGACCCCTAAAGATCAAGAGCTTTAAAAAAAAATTACATGATATAAAACTCATAAGGTTCAATTTTACAAAAGTTCTTTTGAGATCAACACTGAATTGAAAACATAACAAATCTTTTTGTCCATCATTTTTTACTCAAAGAGAAATAACTCTTTCATTAATATTTAAAACATATGAAAATGTACTGTTTTTCAATCCACTAAAACTCCTATAAGGGGTCAAAAAGTGACCCCACGGCCAATTTTTTTAAAACTGCACTCTTTATGCTTAATACAAAACCAAAATAAGTTTAAAGATTGCTTGAAAAATGAAAAAGTTACGGAGAAAGGGCTGTTTTCTGAATTGACCCCTAAAATCCTTTCTATTTTAGGGATTTTTATTTTCATGACCTTACCAAATGGAGACAATGATAGAGTCATTATTCATGTGAAATTTCACGAGCATTGCTTGCTTCCCTTTTGATATATGGGACATTGAATGATTTCATATTTAACATAGAAATCTCCATAGACAATTTTAAGGGATTCATAAAAAAAGTACTCTTCATATCCATATCAAAATTGAAACATAGAGAGCATATTAGACTCCAAACAGGCTGACAAAGGGAGATAACTCTTGCATTATTATTTTGTAAGTTACTTAAAAATACATAATTTCAGGTGTCCAAAACAACCATAAGGGATCAAAAAGTGACCCCACGGACCATTATTTTTAAATTGCCCTTTTTATGCTTAACTCAAAACCGAAATCAGTTTGAAGATCTATGGACAAATCAAAAAGAAATATACAAAAAACTGATTTCTGTACTGACCCCTAAAATCCCTTTTATTTTAAGAAATTTTATTTTCATGACCTGAATACCGAAAAGCAATGGTAAGGAAATTTTTCATGTGAAATATCATGAGACTTTCTTGCTTCATGCTGAAAATAATGGACCTTACATAATTTCAAATTTAACATAGAAATCTCCATAGGCAAATTTAAGGTATTTATAAAACCGGAAGTACTCTACAGATCCATACCAAAATTGAAACATAGAGAGCATGTTAGACTCCAAACAGTTTCACAAAGGGAGATAACTCTTGCACAATTTTTTTTGAAAATACTTAAAAATACAAAATTTTAGGTCTCTAAAAGTCCTTTAAGGGGTCAAAAAGTGACCCCACGGACCATTTTTTTTAAATTGACCCCCCTATGCTGAACTCAAAACTGAAATCACTTTGAAAATTGATGGATAAATAAAAAAGTAATATACAAAATACTATTTTCTGTACTGACCCCTAAAATCCCTTTTATTTAAGAAATTTTATTTTCATGACTTAACACCGGAACGCAATACTGGAGTAATTTTTCATGTGAAATATCATGAGACTTGCTTGCTTTCCTTTGGAAATAATGGACATTGCATGATTTCAAATTTAACATAGAAATCTCCATAGGCAAATTTAAGGTACTTATAAAACCGGAAGTACAAATCATATCCATACCAAAATTAAAACATAGAGAGCATATAAGACTCCAAACAGTTTGACAAAGGGAGATAACTCTTGCATTATTATTTTTGAAAATACTTAAAAATACAAAATTTCAGGTCTCTAAAACACCCATAAGGGGTCAAAAAGTGACCCCACGGACCATTATTTTTAAATTGTCCTCCTTATGCTTAACTCAAAACCGAAATCAGTTTGAAGTTTGGTGAATAAATAAAAAAGATATATATATAAAAGTATTTTCTGTACTGACCCCTAAAATCCCTTTCATTTTAAGAAATTTTATTTTCATGACTTAACCACCGGAAGGCAATACGGGAGTAATTATTCATGTGAAATATCATGAGACATGCTTGCTTTCCTTTGAAAATAATGGACATTGCATGATTTCAAATTTAACATAGAAATCTCCATAGGCAATATTAAGGTACTTATAAAACCGGAAGTACTCTACATATCCATACCAAAATTGAAACATAGAGAGCATATTAGACTCCAAACAGTTTGACAAAGGGAGATAACTCTTGCGCAATTATTTTTGAAAATACTTAAAAATACAACATTTCAGGTCTCTAAAAGTCCTTTAAGGGGTGAAAAAGTGACCCCACGGACCATAATTTTTAAATTGTTCTTCTTATGTTGAACTCAAAACTGAAATCAGTTTGAAGATTGGTTTACAAATAAAAAAGTTACAGGGCAAAAACGGTTTTCAGAGTTGACCCCAAAAAATCCCTAACTTTTAGGGATTTGGTTTTCATAACCTTTTCCCATGAAGACAATGTTGAATTAGTTATCACCTATAAATATTATGAAAATTTCTTGCTTTTTTCTTGAGATAATGGAACACGCGTGATTTGTTTATACTATAGAAACTCCCATAGACAATTTAAAAGACATATAGAACCGGAAGTTCTGCTCTGATGGACATGAAACTTACCTTACAGCCTTTAATTACGTTGATTAACAATATTTAACCTTCGAAATAAATTTCCTACGTTGTTTTCAAAATTTTAAATTTCAATCTCCCTTTTTCTTAATTTTGGAGCCCTAAAACACCAAAATATACTATAGGTGCAAAACCACCAACGATGACTTTTTTGTAGATATTACTTTGAGGAATATATTCCTAAATTATGAACCAAATTGCATGTAAAATAAGGAAAGTTTTAGGCTTTAGAGAAATTTTAGTTTCTGACTTATAAATACCGGAAGTGACGTTTCCGGAAGTACAAAACCTTACTTACGCGAGACTTTTAGATATGCTGTCTAATGATGTTGTTATAAATTGCATATCTCCAATGATGTTCTTTAAATCCTTGACCAAAAAGTGTTAGGTATAATAATAATAATAAAACTAGATCTTTTTGTCGTTCAACAAAAACGGAGGGCTTTTCGACCCCTTAAAATCAATAATATTAAGAGAAAAATCCATATTTTACAATAAAAAAAAATCTAAAATACAATATGGCAAAAGTTCTTTTGAGATCAATATTTGATTGGATATGTAACACTTCTCTTTGTACATCAGTGTCTACTCAAAGAGACATAACTCTTTTGTGGTTATTAAACAGATTCGAAAATGAACTGTTTTTCAGTCCACTAAAACTCCTATAAGGGGTCAAAAAGTGACCCCACGGCCCATAATTGTTAAAGTGTACTCTTTATACTTGATGTAATGTCAATATTAGTTTGAAGATTGGTTGAGTATTAAAAATTATACAGAGAAAAAGCCGTTTTCTGTACTGACCCCTAAAATACTTTCTATTTTAGGGATTTTTATTTTTTTGATTTGGAGAAAATATTCATATGAAATTTCACAAGAATTGCTTGCCTACCTTTTGAGATAATGGAACAATCATGATTTCAAATTTAACATAGAAATCTCCATAAGGCAATTTTTAGGTACTTATAAAACCGGAAGTTCTCAACATATCCTTATCAAAATTGAAACATAGAGAGCATATTAGACTCTAAAAAGGTTGACAAAGGGAGATAACTCTTGCACGATTATTTTTGAAAATACTTAAAAATACAAAATTTCAGGTCTCTAAAAGTCCTTTAAGGGGTCAAAAAGTGACCCCACGGCCAACAATTTTTAAATTGTACTTTTTATGCTTAACTCAAAACTGAAATCAGTTTGAAGATTGGTTGACAAATAAAAAAGTTACAGGCAAAAAACGATTTTTTCTGTACTGACCCCTAAAATCCCTTTTACCTGCAGGAACCTTGTTCAATGACCTACGTACCGGAAGACAATACTAGAGTTATTATTCATGTGTAATGTCACAAGAATTGCTTGCTTCCCTTTTGAGATAATGGACATTGAATGATTTCTAATTTAACATAGGAATCTCCATAGACAAATTTAAAGTACTTATAAAACCGGAAGTACACTTCATATGCATACCAAAATTGAAACATAGAGAGAATATTAGACTCATAACAGGTTGACAAAGGGAGATAACTCATACACCATTTTTTTTTAAAATACTTAAAAATACAATATTTCAGGTCTATAAAAGTCCTTTAAGGGGTCAAAAAGTGACCCCACGGACCATACTTTTTAAATTGTACTTTTTATGCTTAACTCAAAACTGAAATCAGTTTGAATATTAGTTGACAAATAAAAAAGTTACAGGGCAAAAACGATTTTAAGAGTTGACCCCTAAAAGTCCCTAATTTTTAGAGATTTAATTTTCATAACCTTTTCACCTGAAGACAATAACAAATCAATTATTCTCTGTAAATATTACAAGAATTGCTTACTCTCGTTTTGAGATAATGGAGGACGCAAGATTTTTTTTTTACTATAGAAACTCCCATAGACAATTTCAAAGCCTTATAGAACCGGAAGTTCTGGTCTGGTGGACATGAAACTTACATTACAGCCTTTAATTACTTTGATAAACAATATATAATCCTCAAAATTAATTTCCTACATTGTTTACAATTTTTTTTAATTTCAATCCCCCCTTTTCTTAACTTTGGAGCCCTATAACTCAAAAATATACCATAGGTGCAAAAACGCTAACGATGACTTTTTTGCAGATATTACTTGGAGGAATACATTCCTAAATTTTGAACGAAATTGCATGTAAAATAAGGAAAGTTTTAGGCTTTAGAGAAAATATAGTTTTTGACTAATAAATACCGGAAGTTACGTTTCCGGAAGTACAAAACCTTACTTATGGGACACTTTTAGATGTTCTGTTAAATGGTTTTGTTCTAAATTACATATGTCTAGTGGTTTTCTTTAAATCCTTGACGTAAAAGTGTTAAGTATAATAATAATAATAATAAAACAAGACGAAAACAATAGGTCTTTTCGACAAAAGTCGAAAAGCCCTAACTAGACCTTATTTTTGTCGTTCAACAAAAACGGAGGGCTTTTCGACCCCTTAAAATCAATAATATTAAAAGAAAAATCCATATTTTACAATAAAAAAATCTAAAATACAATATGGCAAAAGTTCTTTTGAGATCAATATTTGATTGGAATCATAACACTTCTCTTTGTATGTCAGGGTCTACTCAAAGAGACATAACTCTTTTGTGGTTATTAAACAGATTCGAAAATGAACTGTTTTTCAGTCCACTAAAACTCCTATAAGGGGTTCAAAAGTGACCCACAGGCCCATAATTGTTAAAGTGTACTCTTTATACTTGATGTAATGTCAACATTAGTTTGAAGATTGGTTGAGTATTAAAAATGTTACAGAGAAAAAGCCGTTTTCTGTACTGACCCCTAAAATCCTTTCTATTTTAGGGATTTTTATTTTTTGATTTGGAGAAAATGCTAGAGTCAATATTCATATGAAATTTCACAAGAATTGCTTGCCTACCTTTTGAGATAATGGAACAATCATGATTTCAAATTTAACATAGAAATCTCCATAAGCAATTTTAAGGTACTTATAAAACCGGAAATACACCTCATATGCGTACAAAAATTGAAAAGTAGAGAGCATATTAGACTCTAAAAAGGTTGACAAAGGGAGATAACTCTTGCACAATTATTTTTGAAAATACTTGAAAATACAAAATTTCAAGTCTCTAAAAGTCCTTTAAGGGGTCAAAAAGTGACCCCACGGACCATAATTTTTAAATTGTAACTTTTATGCTTAAATCAAATCAAAAATCAGTTTGAACATCTATGGACAAATATAAAAGTTATAAACAAAATACTAATTTCTGTACTGACCCCTAAAATCCCTTTTTTAAAAGAAATTTTATTTTCATGACCTAAGCACCAAAAGGCAATGCTAAAGTAGTTTTTCATGTAAAATATTATGAGACTTGATTGCTTCCCTTTGAAAAAAATGGACATCGTATGATTTCACATTTAACATAGAAATCTCCATAGGCAATTTTAAGATACTTATAAAACCGGAAGTACTCAACATATCCACACAAAAATTAAAACGTAGAGAGCATATTAGACTCTCAAAAGGTTGACAAAGGGAGATAACTCTTGCACGATTATTTTTGAAAATACTTGAAAATACAAAATTTCAAGTCTCTAAAAGTCCTTTAAGGGGTCAAAAAGTGACCCCACGGACCACAATTCTTAAATTGTACTTTTTATGCTTAACTCAAAACCGAAATCAGTTTGAAGACATATGGAGAAATAAAAACGTAATAAACAAAATACTAATTTCTGTACTAACCCCTTAAATCCCTTTTTTTAAAGAAATTTTATTTTCATGACCTAAGCAGCAAAAGGCAATGCTAAAGTAGTTTTTCATGTAAAATATTATGAGACTTGATTGCTTCCCTCTGAAAATAATGGACATCGTATGATTTCAAATTTAACATAGAAATCTCCATAGGCAATTTTAAGATACTTATAAAACCGGAAGTACACTACATATCCATACCAAAATCGAAACATAGAGAGCATATTAGACTCTAAAAAGGTTGACAAAGGGAGATAACTCTTGCACGATTATTTTTGAAAATACTTAAAAATACAAAATTTCAGGTCTCTAAAAGTCCTTTTAGGGGTCAAAAAGTGACCCACGGCCAACAATTTTTAAATTGTACTTTTTATGCTTTACTCAAAACTGAAATCAGTTTGAAGATTGGTTGATAAATAAAAAAGTTACAGGCAAAAAACGATTTTTCTGTTCTGACCCCTAAAATCCCTTTTACCTGCAGGAACCTTGTTCAATGACCTACGTACCGGAAGACAATACCAGAGTTATTATTCATGTGTAATATCACAAGAATTGCTTGCTTCCCTTTTGAGATAATGGACATTGAATGATTTCTAATTTAACATAGGAATCCCCATAGACAAATTTTAGGTACTTATAAAACCGGAAGTACACTTCATATGCATAACAAAATTGAAACACAGAGAGAATATTAGACTCATAATAGGTTGACAAAGGGAGATAACTCTTGCACCGTTATTTTTTAAAATACTTAAAAATACAATATTTCAGGTCTATAAAAGTCCTTTAAGGGGTCAAAAAGTGACCCCACGGACCATTATTTTTAATTTGTACTTTTTATGCTTAACTCAAAACTGAAATCAGTTTGAATATTAGTTGACAAATAAAAAAGTTATAGGGCAAACACGATTTTAAGAGTTGACCCCGTAAAGTCCCTAATTTTTAGAGATTTAATTTTCATAACCTTTTCACCTGAAGACAATAACAAATCAATTATTCATTGTAAATATCACAAGAATTGCTTACTCTCGTTTTGAGATAATGGAGGACGCAAGATTTTTTTTTACTATAGAAACTCCCATAGACAATTTCAAAGCCTTATAGAACCGGAAGTTCTGGTCTAGCGGACTTGAAACTTACATTACAGCCTTTAATTACTTTAATAAACAATATATTATCCTCAAAATAAATTTCCAACATTGTTTACAATTTTTTTAATTTCAATCCCCCCTTTTCTCAACTTTGGAGCCCTATAACTCTAAAATATACCATAGGTGCAAAAACGCTAACGATGACTTTTTTGTAGATATTACTTAGAGGAATACATTCCTAAATTTTTAACGAAATTGCATGTAAAATAAGGACTGTTTTAGGCTTTAAAGAAAATGTAGTTTTTGTCTTATAAATACCGGAAGTGACGTTTCAAGAAATCCAAAACCTTACTTACGGGAGACTTTAAGATATGCTGTCCAATGGTTTAGTTATCAAATACATATCTCCAATGATGTTCTTTAAATCACGAACATAAATCTGTTAAGTATAATAATAATAATAAAACAAGACGAAAACAATAGGGCTTTTCGCCTGAAAGCGAAAAGCCCTAACAACACGAAAACAATAGGGCTTTTCGCCTGAAAGCGAAAAGCCCTAATTATAGAGAAAAAAAATAGTTTCACTGTATTTACGGTGATAACATGGATTAATTGTATTTGCTTAGATTACAATCCGAGAAATTAATACCAGTTAACGTAACTCGACTTAACATTGTAATTACCAATATAACACGTAATTACTGAGATACAATGATAGACGTCACTAATAAAGACAGCAAAACTAGACTATAATTACCGAGATATTAAACTAAATTGTTATTATCGAGACAACAAAACTAGACTGTGATGACCAAGATAACAAGACTATACTTTAATTCACAATATAACATTACTGGATTGTAATTACTCAGAAAACATTACTGGAGTGTTATTACCTAGAAAAAATAACTGGAGTGTAATTACCTTAATAACATTACTAGAGTGTAATTACATGTACCTATATAATATTGCTGAGTGTAATTACCTAGCAAACATTACTGGAGTGTAATTACAAAGAAAACATTACTGGAATGTAATTACCTAGATAATATTATTGGAGTGTAAGTACCTGAATAACATTACTGGAGTTTAATTACTCAGAAAACATTACTGGCGTGTAATCACCTGGATAACATTACTCGAGTGTATTAACCTAGATAACATTACTGGAGTGTATTCACTAGAAAACATTACTGGGGTGTAATTCCCTAGTTAACATTACAGGAGTGTAATTACCTATATAATATTATTGGAGTGTAATTACCTAAATAACATTTCTGGAGTGCAATTACTCAGAAAACATTACTGGAGTGTACTTAACTAGATAACATTACCGGAGTTTAATTTCCTAGATAATATTGCTGGAGTGAAATTATCTGGATGACATCACTGGAGTGTAATTACCTAGATAATATAACTGAATTGTAATTACCTGGATGACATTACTGGAGTGTAATTACCTAGATATCATTACTGGAGTGTAATTACCTGGATATTTTACTGGAATGTAATTACCTGGATAACATAACTGGAGTGTAATTACCTAGATAACATTACTGGAGTGTAGTAACCTGGATAACATTACTTAATTGCTTTACAAAATAACAAATAAGTTATAACAGAGATAACAATACTAACATTACTCACATTATAAATACCAAGATTACAATACTAGACCGTAATTACCGAGACAACAAACTGTAATTACAAGGCCAAGAAACTGTAATTACCGAGAGAACAAACTGTAATTTCAAGGACAAGAAACTGTAATTACCGAGACAACAAACTGTAATTACAAGGACAAGAAACTGTAATTACCAAGAAACAAACTATAATTACCTCTGTCGTTTGCTTTAGAGACATTTATTGTCTCGCCATTTAGCATTTTTATCTGGTGGTTACCATTTGCAAGTTTTTCTAAGTAAATTCTACCAGGAGCAATGAGCCGCTTAAACAACTGAAAACAAAATTAAAAATATTAAACATCATTTATTAACACTCTCCTGGATGAATAATAACAATTATTAATATAGAGATCAATATTCTTTTCTTTAAATTGCATTCTTATTAACCATAGATCTGCGAAGGAGTAGTTGCAAGAAACATGAAGATGTATTTCATTTTTTATAAAAGAGTAGATACTTTTATAATACTGTATTTTTGGACCAAATACTAGATTATGATTTTTTTAATGGAAGATTGGATGAAATTCATTTCTTTGCCCTACTTCTTTCTTTGAGCATCAACATAAATACATTATAATTGACGTTTTAAAAAATAATTTTAAAAACATTTTCGAACCCTAGTTATCGATTTAACAGAGAATGGATTCTCTTTTATTAATTATATAGGTTGGTACCCTCTATAAAAATGAACTTTACATTCAAGCTATTTTTTTAATTTCTGAAAACTTTCATATAATTCATCTCCCTTTCTTGATAATAAAAAAAAAATAATTCACTTCTGTTCAATGAGCATCTTTTATCTTCACTTACATACTGAAATCGTGGTGTGTCTATCATGACCCTGACACCATTAAGCGACAGTGAAAAATAGTCTACAGCACTAGAATTGGGAACGAAGACTGTGAATTCACATGCCACTCTGCTCGTTCCGCAACATCCCATGTCGTAATCTGCGCCACTCTGTGTCCCTGTGTTTAGCATGTTGCACGGATACGTGTTGCACGGAGATTTGTTGGCATTGCTGGGGTCTCTACAGTACGTGACATACTGACACTGCGTTGTTGAGCTCCCGTTACAACTCACAAGACATTGCTGGGTATTAGCGAAATCGGGCTGTGAACAGTAGGAGGGGCAGTAAGACCCCCGAGGTATACAAATAGCTGTATTACAGGGGTACTGATTTTGGTAAATTTCCTGGGCACAGTATGTGGGGCAGGGGGTGGGCTGACATAGGAGAGTGTTACAGGGGTATTGATTCTGATACGGGGCCAGGATACAGTACATAGGACAGGCCGTGCCCTGGTTAGTATGCACGGCTGATACGTAATTAAAGGGATAGCCGGATTTTTCAAAACTGCACGTCTCTGCTGTGAATCTACGGTCCGTCAGGTAGTTCTTTAGTCCAACTCTTATCATAAAGTCGTATGTGCGCCTACAATTTAAGAAATAAATTTATTCCCCTAGCTAAAGATTGTGAAAGACAATGATATCAACAAAAATTGTTATTGGAGGCGTCATATTTTTTTCATTCGCCTAGGCCAGGAATAAAGTTAAATCTGATGATCATTGAACATGTGTATGAATATCAATTAGCAGCACTTACAACAACAAGATATCATGGCAGATCAACATTTGAAGATCCAGGTAGGG
>NW_026927002.1:0-28648 GCF_032062105.1 Saccostrea cuccullata | reverse complement strand
TGAAGAAACGGTTTAACTGTTAAAATATGAACAGCAACTTGAAAAAGTTGGAACGTCAAAGAAAGACATATGCGCTTCAGAGTTGCTTATCCTGTGAAAGCAGAGTTAAGTAATGAAAGAATTCGAAATTAAACACCCTAACAAAGGAAATCACACACCGAAAACTATTATTAAAAAATAAATGTCAAGTACTAGAAAAAAGGTTTTTAAATGAGTGGGTATTGGATAATACTGTGCGAAATGTATAGGGATAGTTTTTTTTTTTGTTAGAAATTCTTGACTCTATGTTTTGACGTTACATTGCCGTTTAATGTGCTCCACGGGTACAAAACATGTTGATTTTAAAAAGAAGTAGGTTGATTTCTGTTTAATCGAATGGAATGAGACTTTACACATCAACAAAACAAATGCTTGTACATACTATGTTTTATTTTAAATTTCTAGTGAGTAGTATAACGGATATTACCATCGTCCACGAACTTTTCGAATAAACCTCGTATTTGATCTCACGACCTTAGAGTTTGACCTACTTTTGCGTGTTTTCAATATTGTCAGATTTAAATTATCTTATTTTCATTTGAATATACGTGTTTTAATGAAAATCTGTGTATTGTTTTTATTTCTTTGTTTAAAGCAGTTAACTAATGAGTTTACATGTATTTCTCTTGAAAATGGTTTTCACGTAATTCAGGGATGGAGTCGATTAAATTAAAAATTAAATAATAAAAATAAAAATAATTTTACTTTCTCTACAATTAAATTACAGATAGGCTTTATAAATCAGGTAATTAATTGCTTTATAATTACTTTACAAAACTGTAATTAATTAATTACAGTCAAGTACAATTACTTTTTTGTTCAATTACTAGTACCCCATCCCTGTTACGTATGCATTTATAGAGTGAAAGGGGGGGGGGGGTAGATTCTGTGAGATTTCTCATGTTTCCTCTAGATATTGTGTATAATCTTACAGAAATTGAAAAAAAAATATTTAAAAACCATCGAATTATGTCGGAAGTTATTGTACGGTAAATTGGAAGTTATTGTATGGCTAAGCTCCACCCCCTAGAAGTTATAGCACGTTGGAATTCAGCCAAAGGTTTTCTATCTGATTTAAAGTATGGCCAACATCAAAAGAAAAAGTACCGCACCATGACACAAGAAGAAATTAATGAAGCGGATCAGACCAAGATTTCAGCCCTGGGCCCCTTGAATCTCTAGTCAAGTGAGCCATTTGAGCTATCTGGCCACCGGCGATCTTACCCGCTCGACAGCAACATACTGTAGCAATTTTCATCTTACGTTTAGCTCATCTTGACGAAAACGAGATAAGCTTGTACGTATGTTATACCCTGGCATTGGTGTCAGCAATAGCGTCCGCGTCCCAGGTTAAAGTTTGAGGAGCAAGTCCATTCTCAAGTAAATATACATGTATGGAAACCTATTAAACTTTTCTACGCACGCGTATGATAGGGAGGGAGATGTAGAAGTAAAGGAATATTTTCTTTCTGGGGCATACTGAATTCATTCTGCTTATATTTTTCTCCATAAAAATAGATTTTTTAGGGTCTGAAACCTGTAATTTTCTGACCTAATATATACCTTCAGGAATTGAACAAATTGACATATGTCATGCGTCACGGCGTCTCTTAAAATGCAGTTCTAAGGTAAAATTTACTTTAAAAAGGTACTGAATGAAGCGCACTGAAGAGGGAAAAGGGTACCTGGGCTGTTTCGGGAAACAACAGAATTATTAGACCACTCAGCTCAGGGACCTAGTTTTCTAGTGTCTTTGTAACTAGATATGGTGTCTTTAGCTTGTGTCTAACCAAACGTAATACAGTGTCCTGTTGATAGCTATGGTGTCTCGGTGACCTTAGCTTGTGATTGAATGTCTTAAAGAGTATCTGTGACTTTGTGATCTTTAGGGTGTGTTTAGGGTAGTTGCAGACTGTGTCGGGAAACAGAATTGTTGGTTAAACCACTCAGTCTGCAGCTAGAGTGATAGAACTTTATAGATTTGATTATTGGTTTGATCATAAGTGATTCATAAATTTGCTATATTTCATTTTTATGTAGTTTATTAATCATTATCCAAAAAGGACGAAGGAAAAAAAGAATATATAGTGAATTTCAGTTAGTTGATCTTTAAATGGCATAATGATTGCATTTGAAGTTTGTTTTGATTTTATATTGTAAACGTGATTCTTGCGATCGAAACCTAAGCGAACCCAATAAATAATTATTTTATGTTTATGACTATTTTGGAAATCTAGCAGTGATGCCAAATATACATAGCCTCTTAGTTAATGCGAAAAATTCCGTGTGTGTTTTTTTAATTAAAGCTGAACACAATTTTTTTTCGAGGGGGGGGGGGGGGGTTATGGGAATTTATTTGGTATTTAAATTCAGGAGATACTATTACGTTAACTTTTAGAAAATATCATATTTATAACAAAACGAGATTTGGCAAATCACTAGAAAATGTCTAATCGTAATTAGAATTCACTTCTTTACTGAAAAAAAAATCTATCAAGGAACATATGTTTGTATTTTTAAACTAAGTAAACAAAAGAATGGTTCAGGACCTGTTTGCATAACAAAGGTATGGAGCTCTAAATCTTTCTTGTATCTCAACTACTGATATTTGAATTTTTGATGTCCATTAGAAATACCTTAGTTAAATATTTGTAAACATAAAAAAAAAAATGGAAAAATAAATTTGATAATTTTTAGCTGAAACTGTGTCCATGTCTCTTTAACTTCGTGTACTGCGTACTTTTAAGGAGATAAAAATTCAACTTTACAATGAAAGTAATCAGCAACTCCTTGTTGACAACAGTGCAATTTGCACTAATTAATTGTCACGTGCAAGGTAAGGAATTTATGAAGACAAAAACAAGAAACCATCCTCGAATCACGTAATCAAGAGAAAGGACTATTTGAGCATTCCGCCATCTTGATGTGTAACTTTAATATGCATATACAACTAGTTTTAATATATTTCTTTGTGTTTATTCTCGTTCTCGTTCGGGATGGAAAATGCAGTCAATCAAAGGTGAATATTCCCGACCCTTGTCAAAGGGAAAACCATCTGAGTATGGAAATACACACCAATGTGGCGAAAATAATAGAATTCTCTTCAAAATTAAGAAGAATCTCTGACACGTTGTACAAAGAACACATGAACCTGACAGATGCTTTGATTAAATTGGTTGGACTGCCAGGTGAGATTTATTTTATGAATATACTTCATTTATTATATTGTTTTTTTTGTCACTTAATTATTGCAAGGTATTGGTGGTTAACATTTTACGTACATGTATTTATTTTATTTCGGTGGCATATCCATTTGTCTGTCCGTGCGTCTAATGTTACTATCATCTGGATGTATGTGTCTATATGACTGTTTGTCCGTTAACTTTTTACTTTGCTGAGAATTTTTGATGGATTAGAGCTTAGGATTTCATAGTTCGCAAGTATTGTCCTTGTGACGAAAGTTACCAAAGTTTTAAAATTTTTCATAAATTTTGAACGATTGATGCTTGAGCTTTCTTGTTTGCATTTCTTGTGATAAGAACTTTCCTTAAGCACGAAAAACCTTGACCTTCAGATCTTACCTTGTAGTCTGAACTCCCTTTCCTCTGACAAAATCTTCCCTTGAATGACAGTATTGTTCACATTTACACTTTTACCTTGAACTTTGAGTTGTATCTTCTTTTAGAAAAATAACATCGCCATATATGGACGATTGGATCTGACCTCATATTTCTTAGATTGTATCTTTGTGGCATGGCCTACCCTTAATTATAAAGCTCGAGTTTCAACAATTTTAAAACTTTGACCTTGAAGTGTAAAACAATTTAAACAATTTGCTTGTGGGACTTTCAGGATTCACAAATATATTCCTT
The DNA here is from genome assembly GCF_032062105.1 of Saccostrea cuccullata. Taxonomy (NCBI): domain Eukaryota; kingdom Metazoa; phylum Mollusca; class Bivalvia; order Ostreida; family Ostreidae; genus Saccostrea; species Saccostrea cuccullata. Next base: position 24,737 of record NW_026927002.1, on the reverse strand, counting down.
TACACTAGATTCTCTCTTTGTCTTGAAATTTTGACTTCTTTGTTCCTCATGTTTTTAGTTTGACATTTTCTTGAAAAAAATTATATTCCATCGTAAATTTTGAAAGTTTTTGCTAGTTCTTTTTTCAAAGTTCACATCTGTATTGTAACAATACAATTTCATGGGTACAGTTTGACTTTGTATGTATGACTCTTTAACTTTGGCCTTAGGTATTGAATGTTTGGTGCTTTTATATTTTTCAGCTATTGTCTTCGTAACAAGACCTTGGCTAACCTTTGCCACGAGCTGCCAAAATTAGACATCTGTCTTCCACAAATATCTTCAAGTTTGATTTGTATTGTCAAAAACAAACTAAAATTGATCCTTACGAATGTAATTCAAAGTTTTAGTAACATTGAGGTAAAAATGAGAAGCAAACATTCACAAACATGTTTGTTGTGCATGTGATGTAAAAAATCAATCAGATGAAAATAAAATCTGCATAAATAAATATATTGCGTAAATGCGTTTCTTGTAAAAAAAAATTGCAGAATACCATTTAAATGTAACGACAAGTGTTTAAAATTAAGACGGTATATCTGAATAATCTAAAAAAAATGATCATAATTAAGTCATTCTTTTTCAGCTTCAGAGGTGCCTAATCAAGACTACAACTGTTCCAAAACCAGAAGTTTTCCAGTTCTCTCAAATGTGAAAATTTTACAAGCTGTGACACAAGACAGGTCATACATTTTATTAGTGTCAACAGGATCCTTCTTTAATATTTCCACACCCCAATGAGTGTCAACTGTACTACAACTGTTCCATGACGTACAATAAGGTCCCAGCTAACCTAGAACAACACTTGATGGAGTGTCCGTACCCAGAAGTTTTCTCCACACGTTCTCTCCTTTTTTTATTGTTTACGTGTACGAGAAAACATGCTTATTTTTGACCGCAAAGTCTTTACTTTCTCTATTACATTAGAATAGGTGGAGTTTTGGCTTTCATACTTTATAAGTGTATTTTCTGTGACAAGATATTTCTTTGGGCACCAACATACGAGGGTTGTTCGAAAAGTTCGTGGACTACTGTCATATCTTTTTTATTTGACGTTTTATGTTATCTAAATTTGGTAGAAATATTTTAAGAATAAATTTAAATGATTTGTATCAATATTTTTTAAATATAACGATTTATTCAGAACTTATCCAGATTTAAAAAATGCACAAATCGGGTCGAGGAGCAGGTCAAAATTTTTAAAATTACACTAAATAATGTCAGTAGTCTTTTTCTCTGTAAAATGGAGCAAAAACGAAAAACAACCTATAATTAAAGTTGAGAATTGTTACACCGACTCGTATTCCAAAGTATACTCACCGTCAATAGAAACGCAACACCCTAATTTTAGGTTGAAAATTATATACGGGTTATAACTATGTACCATAAAAAGCTAGGGCAACTTTTATTTTGCCAAATCAATTATTTAACGGTTGAAATAATTTCTTTCCACTACCAGAAGTTGCTTTTTAGCCCTCTTAACAGAAATAAAAATTTTGCATTTTTAATAAAATTTCTAACAATATTTTGGGTTTTCAAGGTTTTGTAGCTGTTAATCATAAGTATTGTACTAAAATGTCGGGGAAAGTTCCTTCTTTCTTTACCGGATGTGATGCCTATATTTCCTCAAAATGACTGATAACAAGAAGGGGGGATGTTTTAAGAGTTATGTGTTACCTTCTAAAGTAAAAGATGTCCTAACTTTTTTGGTACATAGTTATAACCTGTATATAATTTTCACCATAAAATTAAGGTGTTGCGTTTCTATTGACGGTGAGTATATATGGCTTAATAGTTTGCATCGTTGAAAAGAAATCAACTTGAGAAGATAGGTAGTCCTCGTTGAAAACGACAAAAACGATGACGTTTTAGAACGTCACGATGCAGCAAATAACGATGCAGTTTTGTGTTTTACTCAGGAAAATACCTGAATAAAGTCTTAAAATGTTGGAGGAATGAAAAATTATGTCAAAAGCGAGTAGTGTACGTGTGGACAAATAGTATAGACAGTATTTGAGTGACAGAGACTTTATCGGATGATGACAATCTGTGAAGAAACGGTTTAACTGTTAAAATATGAACAGCAACTTGAAAAAGTTGGAACGTCAAAGAAAGACATATGCGCTTCAGAGTTGCTTATCCTGTGAAAGCAGAGTTAAGTAATGAAAGAATTCGAAATTAAACACCCTAACAAAGGAAATCACACACCGAAAACTATTATTAAAAAATAAATGTCAAGTACTAGAAAAAAGGTTTTTAAATGAGTGGGTATTGGATAATACTGTGCGAAATGTATAGGGATAGTTTTTTTTTTTTGTTAGAAATTCTTGACTCTATGTTTTGACGTTACATTGCCGTTTAATGTGCTCCACGGGTACAAAACATGTTGATTTTAAAAAGAAGTAGGTTGATTTCTGTTTAATCGAATGGAATGAGACTTTACACATCAACAAAACAAATGCTTGTACATACTATGTTTTATTTTAAATTTCTAGTGAGTAGTATAACGGATATTACCATCGTCCACGAACTTTTCGAATAAACCTCGTATTTGATCTCACGACCTTAGAGTTTGACCTACTTTTGCGTGTTTTCAATATTGTCAGATTTAAATTATCTTATTTTCATTTGAATATACGTGTTTTAATGAAAATCTGTGTATTGTTTTTATTTCTTTGTTTAAAGCAGTTAACTAATGAGTTTACATGTATTTCTCTTGAAAATGGTTTTCACGTAATTCAGGGATGGAGTCGATTACATTAAAAAGTAATTAATCAAATTACAATTACTTTTACTTTCTCTACAATTAAATTACAGATAGGCTTTATAAATCAGGTAATTAATTGCTTTATAATTACTTTACAAAACTGTAATTAATTAATTACAGTCAAGTACAATTACTTTTTTGTTCAATTACTAGTACCCCATCCCTGTTACGTATGCATTTATAGAGGGAAGGGGGGGGGTAGATTCTGTGAGATTTCTCATGTTTCCTCTAGATATTGTGTATAATCTTACAGAAATTGAAAAAAAAATATTTAAAAACCATCGAATTATGTCGGAAGTTATTGTACGGTAAATTGGAAGTTATTGTATGGCTAAGCTCCACCCCCTAGAAGTTATAGCACGTTGGAATTCAGCCAAAGGTTTTCTATCTGATTTAAAGTATGGCCAACATCAAAAGAAAAAGTACCGCACCATGACACAAGAAGAAATTAATGAAGCGGATCAGACCAAGATTTCAGCCCTGGGCCCCTTGAATCTCTAGTCAAGTGAGCCATTTGAGCTATCTGGCCACCGGCGATCTTACCCGCTCGACAGCAACATACTGTAGCAATTTTCATCTTACTTTTAGCTCATCTTGACGAAAACGAGATAAGCTTGTACGTATGTTATACCCTGGCATTGGTGTCAGCAATAGCGTCCGCGTCCCAGGTTAAAGTTTGAGGAGCAAGTCCATTCTCAAGTAAATATACATGTATGGAAACCTATTAAACTTTTCTACGCACGCGTATGATAGGGAGGGAGATGTAGAAGTAAAGGAATATTTTCTTTCTGGGGCATACTGAATTCATTCTGCTTATATTTTTCTCCATAAAAATAGATTTTTTAGGGTCTGAAACCTGTAATTTTCTGACCTAATATATACCTTCAGGAATTGAACAAATTGACATATGTCATGCGTCACGGCGTCTCTTAAAATGCAGTTCTAAGGTAAAATTTACTTTAAAAAGGTACTGAATGAAGCGCACTGAAGAGGGAAAAGGGTACCTGGGCTGTTTCGGGAAACAACAGAATTATTAGACCACTCAGCTCAGGGACCTAGTTTTCTAGTGTCTTTGTAACTAGATATGGTGTCTTTAGCTTGTGTCTAACCAAACGTAATACAGTGTCCTGTTGATAGCTATGGTGTCTCGGTGACCTTAGCTTGTGATTGAATGTCTTAAAGAGTATCTGTGACTTTGTGATCTTTAGGGTGTGTTTAGGGTAGTTGCAGACTGTGTCGGGAAACAGAATTGTTGGTTAAACCACTCAGTCTGCAGCTAGAGTGATAGAACTTTATAGATTTGATTATTGGTTTGATCATAAGTGATTCATAAATTTGCTATATTTCATTTTTATGTAGTTTATTAATCATTATCCAAAAAGGACGAAGGAAAAAAAGAATATATAGTGAATTTCAGTTAGTTGATCTTTAAATGGCATAATGATTGCATTTGAAGTTTGTTTTGATTTTATATTGTAAACGTGATTCTTGCGATCGAAACCTAAGCGAACCCAATAAATAATTATTTTATGTTTATGACTATTTTGGAAATCTAGCAGTGATGCCAAATATACATAGCCTCTTAGTTAATGCGAAAAATTCCGTGTGTGTTTTTTTAATTAAAGCTGAACACAATTTTTTTTCGAGGGGGGGGGGGGTTATGGGAATTTATTTGGTATTTAAATTCAGGAGATACTATTACGTTCACGAGAAAGATTTATGAATTTCATCTTTAGTTCTGTATGTAAAGTTCCTACATCTTCAGCAGGATCATCGTTAGTTTCTAGAATAGGTGATACTGGAGAGGGGCTGGCAGGGAGATACTCCCCGTTCCCTTAGCCAGAACAATTTGTTTTAAATATATGTAGCATTTTGGGGGAATTATGATTCAATCATCACCGAGTGAAGTGAACTTTTTTTTCAGTAACAATAATTTTATTTGATACTCCTAATTGTTATTCAATAGACGTTGACCGCAGGAAATTGATGCCACCAGTCCCTGGATTTTTAGGGGTCTTAGAAGGCTCGTATTATGACCAATTCTCAATGATTAAAAAGTGTGTGCGTTATTCCAATTTCATAAAGAGAAAGATGTTTCGAAACAAATAAATGTCGCTGATAAAATACGCGATTTTATTAAAATATATATCAGGATCGGTTTTTTTTTAAACTAAAGCACATGGTCCAAAACCGAAACAACTTAATTTAAACTAAATCAACAAATTCCTAGAAAAAGAAAGCAACTCTTATTTAAGTTTATTTAACATTAATATGAGTTTTCTCATTTTCAACAAAATGTCCATCATTTCCCAGATGGAAAGGCAGGTTGTTGATTCTAAAGCATTAAAAATTACATGCCTGAATAAATCTTGTTAATCATAATTCAAGTATGTCTTTTCCATGGAAGTTTAAAGTTTTTTATCATTGTTATAAATTTGACCATGTTGATTTTATATCGTGTCGATCGATTAAGAAATTCATAAATTATTGAACAAAGTTACTATCAATCATACATTTTTGAAGTCTTTGTTTCACATCAAGCTAATTAATAATGTCTAGCAAGATTCTTGCATTCTTTTTAAAGAATTTATGCAATTCAAAAATTTAAACGGAACATTTTTGATAAAAAAGGAAACACGTTTGCATGTTCGGCTTCTTCTTCTTTTAATTATTTGGAGAGTGGTGCGATCTCACGCAATCAATCCTCATTTACGACGATCCAAAAGTGTTTTGCTGATCACTGTTAACTTGCTGATCATTGTAAACAAATTTTCACATCAATACTCACGGAGTCTAATTGAATTAAATTTCATTACTAGTTAATTAGGTAAACTAACTTACATTATAACAAACGTATTCAACGAAGATGAAAATATTGTCCTAAAGATTCGCGAAGGGCAATGATTGTAGTTTGAAATCTTTTTTTTCAAATTACAATCAATGCCCTTCGCGAATTTCCTGTCTTGTTTTCAATATTCTTGAATTCAAACTTCGATGACGTATTCATGCAAGTCTATCATATTCTGCTTGTTTTGTAAAGGACTCAAACGCATATGTTTGAATCTGTAGACTCAGGTCTATCTTCCGTAGTTTATTGTCACTATCACTGTAACGTTTAAACTAGTCATTAAAATCAGTATATCAGCTGTTTGTAGAATAGCATCTATACAGCAATTGTCTGTAATGAAGTCATAAAAAAGAGCGATAACTCTATCGCTCGTGTCTATAAATTTCAATATTTGAATTGATATTTTGCTCTATATCTGGATTTATATTAGAATAAGCAATAAATTATCATAAAGTTTCATTTATTGATTTTAATAAACCATAAACTGAAATTTTGAGATCTTTTTTCCGTGCTTGACGTTTAAAGGATAAGAGTTTAGTTGATCCATTTCACAAATAAAACCCAAACTTTTAACGCAATGCTCGTCATTCCAATTTCCAGAAATCAAGAGATCTATGCAGTCCTGATCACGCATATTGTTTGGCTCACCAGGGTACCATGGTGAGAACGTGACAGGGCGTTTGTCGCTGTCCCAAACATACGTCCCCTCCACATCCCGGTCTGTTGCCCCGATCCACACAGCGCAGTCACTTAAGGATGGACAATCAGCTACAAATTATATTCAATGGTTACAACACATCGACAGCAAATAATAGAATAGATCAAATTAGAGCTAGCATATGCAATTTTGAAAGTTTGTAAGATTTGTACAGGTGTACTTCCTGATGAAAAGTAAAAGGAAAAAGTTCTGATGAAGTGAACCCATAATCTTTTTGATTTATGAAATTCAAGAATTAAAAATACTGATTATAATGGCGTATTTTTGTTAACTAGAATTATCAATGAATAAAAATCCTGTCATTAATAATGTCAAATACATTATTAAAAGAATTAATATTGTCCAGCGTCTTGCATATTTTCATATTTTCTATAGAAGCATTGGATAAAACTGCAAGACTGCAAGCAGAATTTTCTAAAGATTCTTTCAACATTTGATAGACATTTCATATATTTTCATTATCATCGCGTTCTTTAGAAATGTAGGCTTCCATCACATGTGTTTTCTAAGAGGATCAAAACTAATAAGAATATCTTTGTGGTCGTCTGTGTCAGATAACAGTTGATTTCAACTAATGATGCGGAAGATGGAATTATTTGCCATTGATGCGACTTATTCAATTCTGTTTCCCGTGCACTGATAATTGTTTCCATCGCATATTTGTTAGGAAATACAAACATTTTATATAATTATACAGATGCATGTATATAAGTGTTAAAGACATATGATACAAACAAACCTTTGTCAACAATTTTGAAAAAAAAAACTTGTCATGTTTTAATGATTAAAATGAAAGTTTCATTGCGGTTTTTTTTTGTTTAAAGTTATACTTAAAGGTACTTGGACACAGATTTGAAGTTATTATTTTCTCTATAATATTACGACTTATATATTTTAATAGCATTTCACACAAAAATTAATTAAAAATCTTATTTCGTTTAAAAGATATTGAAATTTCAAATTTTTCGGTGGGTTTGATTGACACATCCTTGCACTCTCACAAATTTAATTTTATTCTTAATCCTTAGGAAAAGTGGCAATCTCGTTTTGTATAAATGAAAAATATTAATACCATAATCCAGAAAATTCAGAGTAGACACGTTCAAAAGCAAAACAAACACACAATCTATTGTCAGTCCGTGCAGTTGTGGTAAGCTGACTGTGACGATTGAACGCACCCGGTGAATTCTTAATATAAACAATAACAGAACTCGAGCCCTGTTTACAAAAACTGTGTACATAACACGAGTGTGCTCGATTTGCTAAACTCTGTACGCATCTCTTAGTTCGGAATGACGATACTTGTGAAGGTGTTTTGTTTTCTAACATTTCTACTCTGAATAAAATTATTTTTCTTGATAAAAGTTTTAATATTTCTCATTAAAACACATCAAAATTGCCACTTTTCCTAAGGACTAAGAATAAAGTTAAAATTAGTGAAAGTGCAAGGATGTGTCAATCAAACCCGCCAAAAAAATTAAAGTTTTAATAACTTTCAAAAGAAATAAGATTTTTAATTAATTTTTGTGTGAAATGCTATTAAAATATATAATTCGTGATATTATACAGAAAAAATGAGAAAATATTAACTTCAAATCTGTGTCCAAGTACCTTTAAATGGAATTTGAAGTCAAATAACATATTTGTATAAAACAATAAGGATGGTTTCAGAGGAGTAGAATTTAGAACGTCACAGAAGGTTTACAATTTCTTTATATTCTAGAAATGTCATCATTTGCAATGAAATTAGGTAAAATATATATATATATATATATATATATATATATATATATATATATATATATATATATATATATATATATATATATATATATATATATATATATATATATATATACCAACCCAGGCATCCTTTTTCGTTTGCATCATCTCTCCTTAAGGGAAAGTTTATTCATTCATATGATTACTATTTGTTCAATTCATTTCATTTTTTGAAATTGCAACATTTTACATATGTAATATACCATTTCCCAATCTTTTCTTTCTTTAAAATGAAAATTTATTTTACCTTTCTTGGGCAAAATTTTTTCCTTTAACCAAGTGTTCTCTGCCTCAGTTTCAATTTCAACCAGTTTCGAACTGTATTTTTTACATTCACTCTGAAACATAAGTTAATAACATAAAAACATTTTCTGAAATAATGAAATACTGATAATTTACATTTAGACAAATTGTGTGATATGGAATAAATATGTTTTATAAAATGTTTAGGATATCAGATTTCTTTAGATGAACAAGTTTGACACCTTTCTTGCCAGACTCGTCCGAGATCATCAATTTTCATATTCAGGTGTATAATGGTTTCGCGAGTTTTATTTTTTTACAGTATAAGTTAAAGTTTTTTAACAGCATCATTGATCTAGAAATTATTATGATCTTGATACTTAGTTAGCTAGAAATAAATGATCGAGGAACCGTTTCTGATACCCCTCAGAGGGAATATATATATATATATATATATATATATATATATCCAAAAATGAAAGAAATATCACAGTGTCCGGTAATTAATATTAGAAAAAAATTGACAAGGCAACTATGTTAGTAAAACGTAAGCGCTTTCTTCATTATTTCTTCAGACGTTTTACATTTGAAAACAATTCAAAAATGTGACGTAATAACGTTACCTGTTGATAACGTCAACAACAATTCAATGACGTCACAATGCTATTAGAGGAAACAATAATAGAGCCAAAGTAAAATAACATAATTCATAGCGTAATACATAATTAAGTCATGAGACAGTCTATATTAAACTATTTAGGGATGGTTTAAAAATATTTATAAAATGTTTTTCTTTTTCCCGTCTTTCTAAAACGCTCTCTGTTTTGAGTTTATAAAAGGGATAAACTGTGAATTGTCCCTGTCCACAAATATCAAGATGTTCACTGAGTTTTATTTTTCTGTACTGGGGATATGTTATGCATATCAACCAACCCCAGTACAGAAAAATAAAACTCAGTGAACATCTTGATATTTGTGGACAGGGACAATTCACAGTTTATCCCTTTTATAAACTCAAAACAGAGAGCGTTTTAGAAAGACGGGAAAAAGAAAAACATTTTATAAATATTTTAAAACCATCCCTAAATAGTTTAATATAGACTGTCTCATGACTTAATTATGTATTACGCTATGAATTATGTTATTTTACTTTGGCTCTATTATTGTTTCCTCTAATAGCATTGTGACGTCATTGAATTGTTGTTGACGTTATCAACAGGTAACGTTATTACGTCACATTTTTGAATTGTTTTCAAATGTAAAACGTCTGAAGAAATAATGAAGAAAGCGCTTACGTTTTACTAACATAGTTGCCTTGTCAATTTTTTTCTAATATATATATAATATATATATATATATATATATATATATATATATATATATATATATATATATATATATATATATATATATATATAAACAGCTGCAATCTTTTTGTACTCACGCAAAGGTAGAAGGTTCACGCGAAGGTAGAAGGCTCAGCGAGTTAATTTTGTCAGGCGAATAGCCTTATATTGGAGGCTTAATCTAATTACACTGCGGTTTATGATACAGAAAGCGAAGGAATAAATTAGTGTACCTTTGCATTGTCCCAAGGCGTCTTTGTCTTGACATATAAGTAGCAGTGACCATCAAATGGTAACCATCCGCTCATGCAAACTATAAAACGGGAATTAAATATATCACTATTGCTCTCTAGATTTTTTGGTTTATAGACAACTACTTGATTACGTTCCTTTTTTATATTATTGAATAATCTTTACATGTTATTAATACAAAAAATCCCCAGTTGAATTCACTAAATTTCGTTTTTCAAAATAACATTGGTTGGCAACTTGTCCTCTCGGTATTTAGACAAGAAAATACTTCAGTTCAAGTTGAGTATTGTAAGATTTGCATTTGTTTAAGTCAAACTGAACAAACGTATGATGTAGTGAACAAATTGAGAAAGGATTTTAACACATGATTTTTAAGGATTTTTAAATTTTTTTTTTTGTAAATAGTCAGTTTAGTATATAAATGTTCCCCAAGCTTAGGTTGTTCAGTGCTAAATTGTGGCCAATTGTTCGGTACTAAAATGTGGCAAAACAAAATACAGGAAAAAGTAAGATAACCAACAGAAATCAAGCTCAAAGGTTTACTGAAACAATACAGATCTTAAAAATATCAGAGGTGGAATCAGGTGTCATTGAGGAGTTAGCATCTTTTGTCGACCTGTTATACCCGCCATGTGCTTCTTAGCATTATGGGGCAAACAAAAAAAATCCTTTGATAATTCAATGTAAAAAAAATGTCGCTAAAATTTGTATGCATAATGTCCGTCAACTTTCGACTAAATGATTGAATGTATATGAACAAAGTTCATTGTATCGACCGTAAAATTTACAAAATGTTGACTAAACGTGACTGTTGATTTCCTTGTTTAACCAACTTATTTGTTGATAGCTTGCTTTATTTGAGAAGTTCTTGAAAAAAATTGAAGTCATCACGTTAAATTTGTCATAATTTTTCGTCAGACCTTGTGGATATTTTTCTTTAGTTCAAAAGATAAATACCATATCAACGTAGGGATGAAATGAATATTGTTCCTCGATAAAATGTCTTCGATGTCTAGATGCAGAATTAAAGGCCACAGCAAGAGACTTAGTCTTTTCATGACAAGGTTTCTGAATAATTTCTGCTTCATATGAATAAAAATTTTGGTCTGCTAACAACGGATGTAATGAAAATGGAATTCCGACAGGATGATGGAAGACTTGATCTCAAAAAACTACAAAGAAATTTTCGGTTATAACAATAACACATCTGACCACCTTTCGAATATAATGTTGTACATGTACAGTACTTTCGAGGTTTTTTCCTTCCATGCTTTTAACATTTTAGTGCAAGCGGAGTCAAATAAGAAACTTTGAAAAACATTTACAGGAACCCTCTTTGTAACTTTGTTTGTAAGGATTTTTACAAAGTCTAGGAATCCAGGATCGACATGGTTATTAATTTTTTTTATAATAAGTTTGATTGCTGTAAATAGTGAAAATATTCAAAGCTGACTAATGATTATTTTAAGAACTCCGTTTTCTCAACTATATAGCTACCCTATTTACTGTGAAGCCTCCCTTTATACTGTATACAGGGAAATTTTCGCCCCTTTCGCCCTGTTCCTGATTGGGCGAATTTAAAACGGTGCGAATTCAAATTACACAGCATATTTTCTTAAACAAAACTATGACTGGGCGAATTTTAAAAGGGGCAAAATTGTTCGCGAGTGCAAAAGGGCGAAAATAAACCTGTATACAGTAAGTCTAAATTTAAAGAACTATATGCGGTATATTGCATATGTTTGCCCCCACAAAAGTCAAATTTTGAAAACTTCCTGAAATGTGCTGAATTCAATAAATTGTACGAGAAATATAAGTTAACAGAAAATATTATAGTTCCAGAGCAGTGTATTCACAATTTCTGTTTTTATGACGTCACAAACTAGTCCGATTTTATATCCTTTTTCAGAAAGAGGACAAAATGGACAAAATTTCAACAATTTAAGCTTTAGAATTTATAGAGCGCATGGAAAATAATATTTTGTTTATTTTAAACTACATCATTTCATTGAGACAGAAGGGGAATTTATTTTTTAAAAATTCCATTCAATGGATATTTCACTGATATTAGTCCCACCTTCATAACATATGTACATCAGTACAGATATTTATTTCTTGGGATCACAAGTTTTAAAAGTAGTTATCCAAAAATAAGACTTGTTTTTCTAATTATATATACTGTATTACATGTACGTTTACAAATTGTCTAGACTAAAGAAATGATTTCCTTTCTGTAGTAAAACCTTGCAACATTCTCTTTCTCCTGTTATTAGTGTGACCCCATGTTCAATCATGGCGGTAAATATATCAACTAGGCATGGGATCCTTCGAGTTTGAAACATTCATCACTACTTTTATGTTCTTTGCACTTGGATTTGGAAGTAAAATAAAGTATTTTTTGTCAAGATTTAATACCCCAAAATAGCGCTGACTGATGAAATCTGCAGTTGCAGAAAAATGTAAAAAAAAAATAATCGGGTCTGAATGGGGAAAAAATATACGACTGTCCTATACGACATACAGAAGTAAATCGGCCGTTATGTCTGATCAATGTTTATTTACGGGCCATTTTTGGGTTTTAGGTTTCAAAAACGCGACTCAAGATTAAGCGCTCTAACCCCGTTGTTACATGTACGTAGGCGACTCACTGATGGATAAGACAAAACAGTCAATTAAGTATAAAATATTGAATGTGAAATTCCCAGGTATTTTAAAAAAACAATTCTTACAGTGCTGAAAACTGACCTCTTTCTCATTTTTCTCGAAAGATTTTGAAGACTTACAAAGTTTATTTGATCCCCTTTCCCTGGGCAAAGCTTGTAGATTTGCAACACACACGACCAAAAAAACTAGAAAAATCTAAAAAGTAAGAACAACATTTCAGTAGCAAAATATCAACAGTTTTTTATAAGTATAAAACTTTTTTTTCATTTCTAGCACATCATCAAGCTCAATCCATTTATTTATTTATGCCAGACTAGGTCGTGTGACTTAGGTATCAATTGCAATAAATTGCAACATTCTAACAAAACGTACAATTAAGTTGTTTTATTTAGTTTTTCTCCGTATCATGAAATTGGCAGAAGAAAGTTTGACCTTCCGGAGCTACATGTAGCTAGTTTGTATAGCTGAACGCTACTCGTAAGATGTAACGTGTGCCATATTTTTTTTCAAAGCTGCTACCCCTACAGCCACTTTCCTTACAGTTCAAAGTAATTGCTAAAAGTCAAAATTGTTTGCGCTTATATATTAAATTTGTGGCATTATAAAAGTTTATGCATTTTTTTTTTCCGAGTCAAGGGAAAGGTAACATCAGATAAATATGGTAACACAATTTTTACAGTGTGTTACATACAGCTGCATACAAAACAAGGAGAAAATGCAATACATATGTAAGTCTATGACCACGAAAGAAATACTCCATGTCTGCCTTAAGTGTCAAGTATGCTAGGAATCTAGTGTAACGAGATCGAAGGGTGTATATACCTGATGACGGTGCCTTTTTATGAATAGTTTTCAGCTTTTATATTTTCTCTTCTTCTGTTCTCTTAAGATTTTTTTAAAAAAAAAAACGTCATCGATATTTCAGTTATGGTGTTCAATATCGTTGCGTTTTACTCAATAAAAATATTTTTTTTAGATAAGTAGTTGTCAGAATTTCCTAAGAGCAATGTACATGTACCTTTAATTATGATGAAATAATTTTTCATGAAATTTATTCAACATTTTAACTCTGATCATTCTCTTTATCGAAATAAAATATATAAATTGAGCATGACTGCAAGTTTAATTTTTATGAAGCAACAATGGTGAAATACACTGCAAATGTTTACTATGTTTTTAAAAAATAATTTTCACAGACATTGTTTTTCAAAAGTCCTTCCCTTAGTTATTCTTAAAAAAAAATACATAGGGTTAAGTTTCAAAAATTTTCCTTAATTGGATGGACTTAAAATACGTATAGTCCTGTGGTATCAATAAAAATGTTTTTAATTAATAAAAAAAAAATGCATGTATGTGACATATTTTCGTTATAATATCACTTACCTTTGCAGTTTCCATTATAGCCGGTGTTTAAGAACAGGCTGTGAAGGTAAGTGGCAAGTATCTATTTAAAAACAATTAAATTGCATTAAAATACTGGGAAATATTATAAAGGGTTGGGTTTTTTTTGTTATCATCTCATTTCTAAGAATGCCAATTTGATTCATTCACTGATTTAAAAAGTTTGGCAATTTGCCATTAATGTTACAGAACATCTACGATGTAGAGTTCATTTTAGCTGATTGAATCCCATGCATGCAAATTAAAATGATTAATTACTTATGATAAATAGGTATCAAAGAAATCTTCTGCACAAATGAAGTAACTACATGTATTACTGAATAGGCCGTTGACAATTCAGTGTGAAATAATAACCTTAAATATTGTTTGAAAAGCGTAGCATCAGTTTGAAGCACCACTGCAGCGACATTGTATGGACTTTGTATCGACCAAAGAGTAAAATGTTTCAAACCAGAACTAAAGTTCTGTTTTCGTCAACATTATGAAGTCCAGAGTATAAACCAATAAATTAGGTTTGTTTTTGTAAAATAAAGTTTAAAATATAGTTATTTAAAAAAAAATTAATCAAAACAGCCAATCTCCTTAATACATGTACAAAAAAAATATTAAAAGTCGGATGTCCAAAGCTTTCATACGTTTTCATACTAATTGCTAGCCGATTATTTACACCATGATTGTCTACGGATATTTAGATTTGTCCGATTATAACCAAATAGCACACTGCAATAAATAGAAATAGTTAACTTAAGATTTTCTAAGGCATTTAAGATACAATTTTTGTGGTCACTACGACTTCGCTAGTTTACTTGGCCAGCACTGTAATTTTGTGTTAAATTAAGTTTTCTAGCTAATCTTAAGTATTTTTTCAGCATAATCATTTTACCATCGATTTTTTTTTATTACTGTTATAGTATATATACTCGTATTTGCTTTAAAAACAAACAAACGAATGTTAAATACAACGTAGTAAAAGTTTTACTATTTCATTTTGAATTATTTTTATAGAATGATATGTTTATTTAATTAAAAGGGTCCGTGTAACGCTTAACATTTCAAATATCTAAAAGATTTTGACTAATATCTTTGTTCAATTTTCTATATTAAAAACTCAGATTGCTTTAATTACTTTATTGATATTTAATATTGTATATAAATATCTAAATTTTCAAAATTCCAAAGGTTTTGAAATTTTAATAATATCGATTTTTCCTTAAATGTTCAAAATGCAATATTCAGAAACAATTTTTGTAATTTAAACTTTTTAGTTTTTAATTTACCGTTTGTTAAGAAAGTTTATGCATAACTTGAACATTCTACAGCTCAGTAATATTTTTTGTCTTTTGATTAATTAGAATTAGCTTCCAACTTGTAAAATCAAACTTTGAAACGTTTTGGATTTTTGGAAATTTAGAATTTTGATTCAAATTTTCTTTAAAAATAACTTATTAAACATTTTGAGATTTTACAATTGTATTTTAAATATCAAAAATGTCGAATTTCCAAACCCGATTTTAATTTGAGTTTGATATTTTGGATATTTAAAGTAAAAGACTAAAAAAGCAAAATGTAAAAAAAAAATTGTTGAATGTTTGAAATTTGAGTGTTTGAATCAAGCATATAAATTTCTAAAAAAAAAAAATAATTAAAAAAAAATTGAAAAAAAAATAAAAATTAAAAAAACAACAACTACAGAAAAAAAAACCAAGAGGCCCAGGGGCCACAGCGCTCACCTGAGCACATCAGCTAGGAAAAACCACGTATCATGTTTTGGACGAACTAGAATCTACACTACCGGAGGATAATTCTACATAAATATTACTAATCATGGCTTTGAAGTACTTGAAAAGAAGATTTTAAAAGGTTTCCCTTTATATTCCCAGGAGAATTAATTTTTGGTCGGCCATTTTGGCTCCATCCTCCCCCCGGGGGTCATGATTTGAACAAACTTGAATCTACACTACCTGAGGATAATTTCACATGAGTTTCATCTTTCCTGTCTCAATGGTTCTTGAGAAGAATTTTAAAAAAATATTTTTCCTATATACTTCTAAGTAAAATTTTGATCAGCCATTTTGGCGCAACCCTCCCCCTGGGGGTCATAATTTGAACAAACTTGAATCTACACTATCTGAAGATGAATCCATATGAGTTTCATCTTTCCTGGCCCAGTGGTTCTTGAGAAGAAGATTTTTAAAGATTTTTCCTATATATTCCTATGTAAAATTTTGATCAGCCATTTTGGCCCCAGCCTATCCAAGGGGGTCATGATTTGAACAAACTTGAATCTACACTATCTGAGGATAAATCCATATGAGTTTCATCTTTCCTGGCCCAGTGGTTCTTGAGAAGAAGATTTTTAAAGATTTTCCTATATATTCCTATGTAAAATTTTGATCAGCCATTTTGGCCCCACCTTTCTCCCAGGGGTCATGATTTGAACAAACTTGAATCTACACTACCTGAGGATGATTCCACATAAGTTTCATCTTTCCTGGCCCAGTGGTTCTTGAGAAGAAGATTTTTAAGATTTTTCCTATATACTCCTATGTAAAACTTTGACCGGCCATTTTGGCCCCATCCCACCCCCGGGGGTCATGATTTGGACAAATTTGAATCTACACTATCTGAGGATGATTCCACATGAGTTTCATTTCTCCTGGCCCTTTGGTTCTTGAGAAGAAGATTTTTAAAGATTTTTCCTATATATTCCTATGTGAAACTTTGATCGGCCATTTTGGCCCCACCCTACCCCAGGGGGTCATGATTTGAACAAACTTGAATCTAAACTATCTGAGGATGATTCCACATGAGTTTCATTTTTCCTGGCCCTGCGGTTCTTGAGAAGAAGATTTTTAAGATTTTTCCTATATTTCCTATGTAAAACTTTGATCGGCCACTTTGGTCCCACCCTACCCCCGGGGGTCATGATATGAACAAAATAGAATCTACACTACCTGAGGACGATTCCACATAAGTTTCATCTTTCCTGGTACAGTCGTTCTTTAGAAGACGATTTTTTAAAAATGGCATTAATTTTTCGCAAATTCATAATTATCTCCCCTTGGAAAAGGGCGTAGCCCTTCATTTGAACAAACTTGAATCCCCTTTACCCAAGGATACTTTGTAGCAAGTTCGGTTGAAAACCCAGTGGTTCTTTAGAAGAAGATGAAAATGTGAAAAGTTTACGACAACAACGACGACAATACCGACAACGACAGACAACGGACAAATTTTTATCAGAAAAGCTCACTTGAGCCTTCGGCTCAGGTGAGCTAAAAAAAACAAAAAAAACAACAAAAAAAAAAAAAAAGAAACAAAAAACAAAAACAAAAAACACAAAACAAGAAAAAAAAACAAAAGAAAAAGAAACGTTTCAAAGTTGAAATATAGAAGTTTGAAGTAAATTTTGAATAATAATAATAAAAAAACAAAATATATAAGGCCATATAAATAAAAATATTCCTAGATTCTCATCCCCGCCCGCCCCGATTTTATACCCCCGACTCGATTTTTTTAATTTCTGTTTTTCTTCGTCTTAATTCTGATCGGGATCTGTATTCATCTACCATTCTACTTTCGTTTTAAATCCCGCGAAAGTCGACATGATTTTAACAGCTGAAAAGATGGTAATTGCTGTAATACATGCATATATATTTTAAACAAGGGTAATTGGTTGAAAAGGATTGGTGATGATGTGAAGTAAGAGATAATAACCTTTACTATGACTTTTATTCGGGTATTGTAGATAAAATTACACCGATTGACCAGGTCAATAAAAAAATAAAAAATATGAAATAAAAGCCGCCCGCCCGCCTCGATTTTTGAAAATATTCGGATGAGAATCTAGCAGTTTATTTATTATGGCCTAACTGAGTTTTCAGATTATTTAGCAAAACTTTCTAAACAAACAGTAGATTAAAACCTCAAAAGTTTACAAAATTACAAAAATCGTTTTTGGAAATTTGAATATTGACCATTTAAGGTAAAAAATCTAAAATATCTATCTAAAATTGAATGAATATATAGCTCAAAGAGAGGCTATTTTTCTTCTGGCCTTTCACATTATATTCAATATATCTGTCAAAATATAATAATAAAATTAATGACAGTATATTCAATAAATAATTTTCGTAAAATAACTCTGTGTTAAATTTGCGTAGGAAAATAGAAATCCAGTACTGTAAATGAAAAAATAAATCATTAAAACTTCTCTAAAAAAAATTCGGCCGGATATTCGAAGATGTATGTCACACGATCACCTGATATCTTACTACATGTATTTACAATTATTGGGCTGGAAAAAAACATATACCTTAAGCTAAAACTTGACAATAAAAAAGAGTCAAAAAAAGTTACTGAAGTGGGTCTACTCGTATTGTTAAATTTTCAACATTAAAAAAAATCATGATTACAGTACACGTACGATGATTTAATCGCAGTACCAATGCAATATTTAGGAATGTTCTCATTTGCAGAACCATTAAAGTATGAAGTTATTGACTTCAAAATTTTATTTGTAATTATCTTGAATTGTCTCTTTTCATTTGTAAGTCCAGCGAGGTCTAGACTGTAACTAGAATAAATTAACATTAAAATATTGTAACTATGGTGATACTGGGGGGGGGGGGGCTGATTTTTTTCACTGTGAACCCTGATTCTTCAAGGGTTTATAGAACAGATCTGACCGCTTCAATTTTCCTACATGAGCACATTTTTTTCAATAGTTATAAAGAAAGCGAAAATATGCACAGAAGATTTTGTAAAAATGAATGTTTTTACAAGAAAAATGACAATAAAAACTTTAAATATTACCTTCAGTACTCAGGATCCACTGTACAGCGCAAGTCATTTCGTCTACTTTTATAGGTAAGTTTTTTAATTGAATCGGGAACACCTGACGAACAAAATGCTTAAAAAGCAATTATGAATATATACCCAACAAATTGGACAACATTAGTTTATTGCATATCTAAAATGTAATAACAACCATCACTGTTTCACTATAAAATTCTTTGCACTTCAAAGAAGCATCTGTTTCAGAACAAATAAAAATACTAAATTGATATGATAATACCCTACACATTAGTTTTAAAAAATTGCGCAGTTACGATGAGGTTGCCAGAAAACTTAAAATGCATGAATTTAGAAATATACATTTTGTTTTGAGCTACATTTTATTTTTAAAGAGTCACTGTCTATAGTTAGTATAGTATGTCAGGGTATACTTTACTAGCTAGAAAGTGATTCCATTATTTTAAAAAAAAACTGTCGATTTCGATTTTAAAAATGTAGACTAATAGATTTAATTTACACGAGTCCTCCTATGTCAACTTAAATAGTCCTCGCCCATTGACGTCAAATAAAAAGACATGCAGCCGCGCGAGAGTAATCTGTGCGTGTCTATTTGGCCTCCTTATAGTGTCAGACGCAATGACAGACCCGCACGAGATTTGCATGCATATTAGGCCTATCCATTTGTCTAATTTACATTCCGATAGAATTATGAAGAAATCATCTCCAATAACTTTTAACGAGTTATCACAGAGAAAACAAATAGAAATCGAAATTATAAATATCTACATACCATGTGAAAGAAATGTAAAACTTAATACATGTATGACACTTTCCCAATCATCTCAGCTCAAGTATGCAGTGACTAGATATCATATTCTAGCCCATGTATGAACTTTAATGATAATTGCTTCATAACAGACTGTTCTGATTCCAATATTTCTATACTTAAAAACTCTACTTAAGAAAAATTCTCTGCCATTTAAATGAAATTCTAAAGAAGACTCGGGTTGTGATGGTCACCATGTTCTTTCTGGGAAGGGATGGCCTAATTGAACCATCTTATTTCAGAGATTTTGTTATTTCTGACAAATGGGCTGTTCTTGTTATAAAAATCAACTTGCATGGTTAGAAATATAAAAATTGGAAAATATGTTAGCGTCTTTGAACAGAATGCTTCAGAGTATGTCACGTGACCACATGGATCACTTGATTCGCGCATAGACAGACGATTGAAAATATGCTTTAAGGACGTTCGATCCTGAATTTTGAGAGTATTTTGGCCAGGTCCTTTATTTATAAAATTCTGCATCATTTTTAAGTTCTAACATTAAATTTGAATTCACAGTGCAAATTTAACTATATTCAATGAAAAAACCGCGATTAAATTCCATTCAAGTAGAATTAAGCTAGGGACTATATTTTGTGGCGGAAGGTTTTTTAGACGAAAATGATCAGTTTATAACAGTACTGTTAATTTTGGATTCCTATTTTTCCATCCTGGTTGCACACAAAACTGTTTTTTGCAGTGAAATGTGTTATGCTGGTTCTGAAATATCTATTTAATTATTTCTTATGAATTCTATCAACAAATTGTGACAAATATAGTAAATATATTCTGAAAATCCGGGAAAAAATTGAGCCAATTTTAACGTAAAATTGACACTTTTTTAGTAATATCTAAAAATTTACATCATATACCCCCACTTTTGATGTTCTTTTCTAAATATTCAAGATAAATTTGACCTATTTGCTTAAAATCAGAAAAAGTTTAAGACTTAAAAATAATTTTCTTGCTTATCAAATTTTCAATGCCAGAAAAATCACTTTTTATCAGTGCAGAAAGGTCAAATAATTGATTATGCGAAGCAATTTGAAACTTTTTCTTAGTCACAATTTTCAAGTGTCTTTTTATAAACAAACTTAGAGTTCATTTTGTTTCATGCTTTAATTATATAAAAATATTGGAAGGAAAACGTCAAAAATTTAATTTTTAATTAAGACACAAATATAGTGCAAAAAGCTCATATTAGATGTACCGTAGCGCCAAAAGAAGCGTATTGACCCCCATTTTTTGATTTGAATTTTAATTAAGCTATGTATGTAGAAATTAAAAATACACTTGGCAAAATAAGTATAAGACTTTAAATATCAGGATCGAACGTCGTTAAAATCAGAGAGGGCTACTTTAAAAAATGATGAACACTGAAACCTAATTTTATTTGTTTTATGGAAGTTATTCAATTTGTTTGCACCGGTCTCGATAGCCTAGTGGTAGAGCGTACGCTTCGTGATCAGGCCCGGGTTCGATTCTTGTTCGCGGCGCCGTAAATATTGGTGGTGACTGTTCCTTCGCTAAACGCTCGGCATTACAAGTGAACGTCACGGGTCTTTCGGATATGAGACCTTAAAAACGTAAGTCCTGTGTCGCGGTAGGCGTTGGTACGATAAAGAACCCTCACTGCTCAATGGCCCATAGTGTCTAGTATAGGTCTTAATTTAAAGCCCTTCACCGGCATACGGTGATGTCTCCATATGAGTGAAAAAATTCTCCAGTGGGACGTTAAACAACATATAATCAATCAATTTGATCGCTTTTTGATCACCCCTCGTGTGTCATTGTGTGTGTTATGCAGCTTCACTATAGTGCAATTTGTACAAGCTAATTCAGAGAATTTGTGTCCCCCGCTTTGGGAAAAGTAAACCATGCGCAGTTCGGGGAGGGGGGATCGAGTCAGATCCCCCTGACTGAATTTGTAGAATTATTAAATGTATACATGTATACTGAAGCAAATAAAATATGCCAATATGGATATAAAGATTTGATTGCTTAATCTTTATTAGCGGCCGATCTATTTGTGTTTGTGTTAGAAAGTGCACATGGGTAAATGAGACATTATTTTTTATTAGTTCAATAAAATAATTCTTAAATGAAAAAAAAGTAAAAATCATGAGTAAAATATTTCAAAAACTTGCTTTAAACTTAAAATAAATTTTTGTTATTGTAATTTTATTTCATTATCATTTCTCATCAGATAATTGATAATTTAGGGTTATATAAAAGCGTTTACAATAGATACTCCCCAGTCTGGGAGTGTGTAAGATATGAAAGGAAATCGTCCTAATTTTCCGGATAATAATGACATGGTTAAAGTGCATGGTGAAAAAAAATTTAAAAGTTTTTCAACTTGTAAAAATTGTTTTGAACATGCTCTACAGTTGCAAACGACACCCAAGATATTTTTTGTCCCCCGCTTGAAAAGTGGGGGATATTAATTTGGGTTTGTCCGTCCGTCCGTGTTTACGAGAGTGCATTTATTGGGTATTTTTCATGCCAAGATTGTACTTATTGGGTACTTTTTGCTTATTGGGTATACCCAATAAGAAGTGTCGCTGAATATGCTTAAAACACCCTAATTGGGTATTTGCAGGTTAGTACCCAACAAAACTTGGACACGATGATTTGTCAAAAAAAACTGTCCAAAAAAGTTGCTTTCACGGACGCACCGTGTTTTGTGTTTCAGTTTTACATTCGGAATTCTAAATTCTCGAGAGTTCCGAAAATCAACTTCCGTTGATCCTGATCATAACAACGTTTGTTTTCATGGAAAAAAAAATATGGCGACTAAGAAACACAATGTCAACAAGACTGTCTGATTGACAAGAGAAAAGGTAAGTTTATTCGATTAATATTTATCTATTGCTGGGTTCTTGTTTAAGGAAAATTGATTTTAATGTAATTTTGAAAACAATTGTGCACAAAATTAAAATAGATATATCGGAACAATTAATCCTAAGTTGCACTTGTATGTATTTTGAATTTTCTCTGTCTTTTTAACTTTCTTGAGGGCGAGAAGTATTTAGTAAATGATCGTATATTGTTAGACAATCTTTGATAAATCGAAAGTGTTAATTATTTAATTTTATATCATAACCAACTAAGTATGTTTTGACAATGTATATTGGAAAGGGAATTTTTTTTTTTTTAACACATTTATTTCCAATAACATACGAGGGTCATTCAAAAAATACGTAGACAATGCTTCTCATCGTCATATGATTATTACAAGATTATAGATCAACACATTTTCGTAAACATAAACATTTATTTTGTCGAAGTGTGAAGTTTCATTCCATTTGATTAAACAGAACTCACGTTAGCCAAAATTAAAAGCAACATGTTTTGTTACCACGGAGCACGGTTAACCAATATTGTAACGTCAAAAACAACGCTGAGAAAGTTTGTCAATAGTATACACATTTTTGTTATTTTAAACACGGTTGGTTGCGTCTTCTTCATTCAAAACACATATCCACAATACTAAACACCTGGTTTGCTAACAATTATATAAATAAAGCTTGAATTAGAATGTTATTGTTTTTAAATTCTTTGATTTACCATGCAACTTTATTATTTCTGCAACATTGAAGCACACATCACGTTCAATGACGTTCCTAACTCTTTTGCCAATATTTTTAACTTTAACCTGTTTCTTTGCAGACAATCCATCGTCCGATTCAAACTCGCTACCACTCAAAATTGTATTTTCAACTTAATACAAATACACAGATTTTTTTTTTTCAGACAGATCCTGATTTATAAGGATTTTTTAAGCTTGTAGAAAACGTTTCCCGAATGTAAAGTCTAATTTTATTGCTACGTGCTGCTCCGTGACGTCCTCAAACGTCATGGTTTTTTGCCTTTTTTAATCAAGTCCATATGTATATAGAGGCTGATATCTTTTTATATGGAACGAGATATTACATAACCTGATTTCATTTTAATTAATACAGCAATACTTTATTTAAACATGTAAATTTTATTTCATTTCAGATTCTTTTATTAGAGGTATAGTTGTAAATACTATAAAGTGAAAATTAGAAAATTACTCAATTTTGAAGGTGCTCCGTGACCCCATTTTTGCTGTTCTAAATCCTTGGTAATTTTGATAAATATGAGGATACATTCCAATTTTTTTTACAGAAAATATTTGAATCTGTTGTTAAAATATTTGTACCAAATTTGGATATAATATGACGTTTAATAAAAAAGTTAGGACAAAAGTCTACGAACTTTTTGAATCACCCTCGTACAACGAATTTTGAGGCAAAACTTCCTCAGAAGCCCTCGGTTAATACCTCACCTGGGTGCCAGAAGCTCCCTGGATCGGTATATTTTTCAATTTACAAAAGTTTACAATAGAGAAAAACTAATATTACATTTTCACAAAAAGACATAAATATTTCAGTAAAAAACATTTCATATTTAATAGATATATAGATAAAATATCAATTTAATTACAACATATACAGAAAAATAAAGATTATAATTCGTCTGCTAACTTTTTCAAAAGATAGTAGTTAGATTTAGCACTTTTTGCACTCTTTGCTATTACATAATACTGATACAAAGACGATTTCAAAAAAAATAACATTGCATTTTGATTTACTATTTCGTTTTGCAACCTACATTTCATTTTATATTTATATATTTTGTATCCCACAATTGATATGACATTATTAACATTATAATACCACTTTTTGCCCAATTTTTTAAGTATAATGGTTTGTTATTTTGTGTAATGAAACTATTAAACCATAGGTTTTCTGTTATTTTATTTCGTGGTGATGTTAACATTTTACACTCGTTAAAACTACAGAAGATTTCTTTATAAATATTTGGGAATTTATTTAAAATATTGAAATCAGTCGGATTTTTTATATTGCTGCGTAGCAGATATTCAAATTTTATTCCATAAGATTTTAAAGCGTTATCAAGGAAAATTCTAAGTGAGGAATTTTTATTATATAGTCTTTTGATCCATCCCGCTTTTACGCTTTTAAGTTTGCATTCTATATCAATTAGACCAATACCGCCTTCATTTA
>NW_026927001.1:0-29419 GCF_032062105.1 Saccostrea cuccullata | reverse complement strand
TTCATGAAAAATATTTGAAACTTAATTTTCAAAACTATGTAATAAGTGATGACAAAATAGAAATACATTTATAAGATTTTTTTGGTTTGTTTTATTGTTACACCACATTTTGCCAAAGATCACACGGATTTCAATAGGTCATTAAGTTAAATTGCATACATACCCGTGGGATCGATAGTGAAATGTAAAAGTAAATAGCAGTGTATGCTCATTTGTTCATTTATTTTAAAAGTGAGAGAAGAACAGAAAACCAGTGACGACATTAATGTTGCAATTGTGATGGGACTTGTTCGTAACATTGTTTATACATTTGAAAATAAGGAAACTAATGTATATATTCATTCATTAAAGATATTGTCTAATTACTTATTTTATTATGATGTATGATGAGAATTTTCCAATATTATTGATTTCAATGTTAACATTAGTACTTCATATTATTTACAGCTTGTGGACAAAAAATACTATGCAGAAAAGATCGACGCTCCTGATGTAACCTGCCAGTCCAACCACCTCTTTGAAAATGAATAAGCAGAGCAACGTCGATTTCAAACAAGAGAATATTACAGACGAAAAGGATAGCTCCTCAAAAACGTCCCCTCGAAACTTTTGAATCGAGTCTATCGTACTTCTTGGCGTCAAATGTGGGCATGGCAATACTAGTCTGTGACACAGAAGAAATCAACCTCTATACAGAAAGATAAAATACCTTGTGTATTGAGTGTATATGATTGTATTTTAATTTGTCTTTTGGGATTTTTTTATTCAATATTTTTTTTATCTAATATTCGTCCAACGAAATAAACATATGTGTGCACTGAAGGATAAACATCTATTTGTCGAAATATTTGACACCATAGCTCACTTTTTAAAAATATTTTTTACCTTAAGAGCAAACGAAAAGAGTATCTTAGAATCTTTCAATATGTATAGATCTGTTTACAGTATTCTATATGCGTTGAAATCAGCTGTTCATGACATTTTAGAATTATATAAACAAGACGAGTTTGAATCTTTCCTTAACTCCGAGTAATCTCATAAAAATATGTGTATGAGGCCCAGGATGAAAAGCCAGGTTTCCCAAATTTGGAAACCCGATGGAAACATATGGGAATCGTGACATCGGTAGTTTCCATATAGTTTCCATTTTATGGAAACCACACAGTGGTTTCCACATAGATTCCCGACATGGAAACAATCAACCTGTGGTTTCCCATAAGTTTCCCAAGATACGAAAACGTGGAAGCATGCCTCAGTGGTTTCCATGTAGATTTACGACATGGAAACAATCAACCTGTGGTTTCCCGTAAGTTTCCCAAGATAGGAATCCATGGAAACATGCCTCAGTGGTTTCCATATAGATTCCCGACATGGAAGCTATCAATCTGTAGTTTTTCCCATGTTTCCCAGGTAGGGAAACTTTGAAATTATATCTCAAACTAATTTCCAACTACATGTACTTTTTATTTTACAAAAAGTTAATTTAAAAATATTTTCTGAGGTTACCACATTTTTTCCCGATTATAGAATTTTTTCAAACGTGTACACATACTGTATTAAAAGAATTAACTCGGTCTCCCCCCTCAAACAGTTAAAATAACTTAACGTGTATTTCTGTGTGATAAAATTTAATATTTCATGACCGTGAACGCAAATTAATTTTAAACTGGATTTTATCACATGAGTCTCGTATAGAATGCGTGAATTGGAATAGAGAAGATTAAGTGCAGTACAGAGAGAAATTGTTATTACTGATTAAAAGACAGAAGAATAAGTACATTAGTTACACAGAAATCAATGTAAACTTGTCAGAAAAAAACATCATTCATCGAGCGAGGTGGGGTGTGAGTATTATAATACTAGTATTTTTGCTGTAGTAAATATTGTTTAAGATACTTTTTTTGTTAGTTTTTTGATTTATTTATTATTATTTGTTTTTTGTTTGTTTGTTTGTTTTTTTTTTTTGGTTGTCTTTTTTTTTTCTTGGGAAGCCTCCCCCCCCAATAAAAGCATATTTGAAAACGTTGGTACGGCCTGTGTAACTACAGGCAACTGTCCTCACGTGCCATATGAGGTGGAGACACGTGCCGCGAAGACACCTGGAGACAGGAGACACCTGTCACTGTGTATTTTTTGTATATTCTATGTGATTTGAGAGGGTTTTCTACATACAGGGAACAATGGGCTGTTGTCAAGGATGTACACACACAGCCTGTGTTAAATTTGTTTTTAAAATCAAGATGATGATTTGTGTTTTTTTATAATCATTAAAAATTATTGTAAATAATCATGTTATACAAGAGAACATAAATATATTAAAAAATTAACCTACATTTATTTTTAGAAGTTAAATGAAATAGTAAACTATTTAGAATTTCGATTTCAATGTTCATTACTGATTTAAAATAAAATTATCCTGTTTAAAAATTAAATAATTTTCTATAGGTATAAAATAAATATAAATTCTCGTCGCGTATAATTATATTAAATCATAATCACTTTATAGATCAATGACATTAAAACGGTACTTAATAGTCTTGTTGATGTTTTGTGTTAAATTTGTAATCCAACTACAAAGACATCTATAAAATAATGTTTAAAATATCAGAAAAATATTCATATAAAAACTTTTTTTTTATTTCTTTGGAATTTAAATATGTTCGCAGATCCCTGTGTAGTAAACGTCTGCACTTTTCGCATGAAACAAAGGTCCTAAATGCACATGTATATTTAACAAAACCATTTTCCCCCTCCAAAGGCCATTGCTCTACATGTAACTAAAGAAAAATATATAAAATTTTACGTTATTTTGTTTCCCTTAAGAACAACGGCTTTTGATGTACATTGTATAGTGCATGCTAAGGCAATCTATTAAAAGAATTAAGTGTGTAATTGTATTACTGTGCATTTTCTGTTGATGTCTTTATATAAAGATGTGAAGGTTTTTAATACAACTACAAACATTTCTTTATCTACGTTGTCCACTACTTTATTTCTTTTTCTACATGCTGTAAATTACTCTTTTAAAAAAAATATGCGTGTTCTTAAATTTGACTAGACTCAAACTACAGGCCTGTAGGGTAATTTGGGTAATAAACTTACCGGGAATTTTTTTTTATTACTAGCATACTTTACCAAATTTCCTTAACGAAAAAAAGTACATGAGAAGAGATACAGGGCGGGACCAGCTAAAGCTGTGTGCATAAACTCACAGCCCTTCACATTAACGAGTATCTATCGACTGTATATGACTTTTGACACAATCTTTGCAATGACCCAATAATACCCGTCACGACTAAAATACTGAATTAATATACCGTTAATTTTTCCTGCCTTTGATTAGATAATTATTAGTTTTGTTCCACCTTGTAATAACTCTCCTTACAAAAAAAAGGTTTTTGACATTCTGATACATTAAAAAATACTACGTGTTAAAATGATGTGGGAAATTTATTTAACTAAAGGCCAATATGTTTCAAATACAATATAGCAAATAGAGAAAAGTTCAGCAATTCAGCAATCACCTCCACCAGTAATAATATATGTTGATAGCAGGCTCAAAATCTTAAACCAAGAAAAAGGGAGTGAGTTCAATGAGTTTTTTAATCCAAAAGAAAAAAAAACTTAGATCTGATGGTATTTTGTCTTAATTTTCACAAGTGTATCCTATTCTAACAATCAGGCTGATTCTTTCAACTAAAAGCGTTTTTAATTAGCAATTAATTTTTAAACATGTTAAACACCGAACTTTTCCATCATCACAATTGTAGCTCATTTTCAAGCCTTTTAGGATTCATGTGGAAAGTTCACAATTTAAAAGACTGATATACATCGTTTTGATGTGACATTATAAATTCATAATTACAACCGTTAAAAGTAGCGGAGAGTGGGGGGGTATACTTTCAGCTAGGACGGCCACTACCTACAACCAAGCCCCGAAACCCCCATCCCAAAATCAAATAATTTGAGGTGTTACGCATGTTACGCCAGAAACAATTTTTTCTCTCTTTAGAAGTGGCACACGCATATTTTTTTTTTAAAAAAAACGCTTTCTATTTAAATATACTAGGCCTATACATCATATCGGTAAAAATATTTAGGAGCCCCCGTTTTATTCCATGAACAGGGAAAAACTTCATTAAATTCTATTATAAGATGTCATAATCACACTTAATCATAATTGAACGTACAATAGAGTCATTGCCTATGCCAGCAGAGGATTGAGCAAGTCCGAAAAGAATTATCCAATACACAAACTGGAATTTTTGGCTTTGAAATGGGCGATTACTGAAAAATTTTCTGATTATTTACAAGGCAAGGAATTTTCAGTCTACACCGACAACAACCCTTTAACCTATGTTCTAAGTACTGCTAAACTTGATTCTACCGGACATCGTTGGATTTCTTCTTTGGCCTCCTTCAACTTCAAAATTTTATACAGACCAGGAAAATCAAACACAGATGCGGATAAACTTTCCAGACTCGACAACAACACAGAAACCATCAACAGCGACTCTATCAAAGCCATATGCCAAATTGGACAGCCATATGCAGAGACCTTAGCCATAGATGATGCTATTTGCCAGATTATGCAGCCAACTTTAGAAATAGCAGATCATCTGGACATATCAACTATCCAAGACAAGGACCCTACCATTTCATTCTGGAAAACCCAAGTGGAATTAGGAACCAGACCAGATAGGAATTCCTTGAACACCGAAGTCGACTTAATTCATTACAGAATTTTTTCCAAATTAAAGGTCAAAGATGACATCCTACTTCGAAAAGTGAAAACAGAGAACACTATTATACCAATCCGTTATACCCATGTCCACAATACCAACTGTGTTACATCACCTACACAATAAGATGGGACATTTGGGCAGAGATGAGACCATTTCATTAGTTCGGCGAAGATTCTATTGGCCAAAGATGCAGCAAGATATTATCAACTGGATTGATGGTTGTGATAGATGCATGAAAACAAAGACAAGTGACCAGAAAGCGGAATTAGTCAACATAAGAACATCGCAACCACTGGAACTTGTATGCATGGACTTTCTAACAATGGAACCAGCGAAGGGAGGAATACAAAACATATTAGTTATAACAGACCATTTTACCCGCTTCGCCGTGGCAGTACCAACACGTAACCAGACAGCCAAAACAACTGCAGAAGCTATCTTTAATCACTTTATCCTTCACTACGCCATTCCAGAGAAACTTCATTCAGATCAAGGGACCAACTTCTGCAGCAACATCATCAAAGAACTATGTACACTTTTAGAAATTTCCAAATCGAGAACAACCCCCTAACATCCAATGGGTAATGGTATTACAGAACGTTTCAATAGCACTTTACTTTGTATGCTTAGGACTTTGGAAAATTCACAGAAAGCTGACTGGAAAAGCCACATCAACTCCTTAGTCCATGCGTACAATTCCACAACCAACGATACTACAGGATACTCGCCATTTTATTTAATGTTTGGCAGAGAGCCTAACCTACCAATTGATGTTATCTTTGGGTTTAAGCATCCTGATGAGGAAGGTTGCAACACCAAATATATTGATAGATTGAAGCAGCGGCTACAAGAGGCATACAGACTAGCCAACACCGCAGTCAAGCATTCCCAACAACGCCAGAAAGACCACTCCAATTTAAGAGGACGAGCAGCTACTTTACAGGTCGGAGACCGTGTACTGGTTAAGATTGTAGCATATGATGGGAAACATAAGATTGCTGACAAATGGGTAGATGAGCCATATGTAGTCGTTGCCAAAGCTAATGAAGACATCCCTGTGTATAAAGTCAGAAGAGAGGATGGTGAAGGAAGATTTAAAGTACTCCACAGAAATCTTTTACTTCCAATTGGTTCCAAATTACAGAAACCTACACCTCCTCCAGCAAAACCGCCAAGAGGTAGAAGGAAGGCAGTGAGAAAAGAGGTACCAGTAGAAACAGTTTCTATTGAGAATTCTTATTCAGATTCTTTTGTAGCTTACCCTACAATGCAGACAGAAGATTCCCACACAGATACTCCCAGTCAAGATGGTGACGGCCATTCCTTGACTGAGGAAGCTTCAGTTATTGGTTCAGGAGAGGACGCTTTTCAACAGGATGAACCTGTGGACCATGCTGAAGAGGATTATGAAGATGCCGATGTTGATGAAGACACTCAGCCTGATGTTGATGAAGATTCTCAGTCTGATGTTGATGAAGATGCTGATGATGTTGATATGCCTTCACATCCTGATCATACTGATCACCAGGAGGATGAGCCTTCTACCCAAGTACCAGTACCAGCACCAAGAAGATCAACAAGAGCCAAGAGTAAGCCACCATGGACAAAGGATTTCATCATGATGAACCAGAGTGTGACGCAACCAGACTGGCTACAGAGAGCAAACTACATAACGGTTTTGATGCAACGAGGAACTTTACAGAGTGTGGACTCTAGTGTTTGCCAGTTGGCTTTATTAAATCTGGTTTCATCATCATCCAAGTAATGTTTTAATTGTATATGCTTTATATTTCAGGATTATAGTTTCCCTTTTGAATGACATGGACGTCATTCCGCGACCGGGGGAAGAGTGTAATAGTGTTAGATTTGTGTATAATAAAGTTATAGAACTTACCAGAATATTTATTTTTAACTTTTATTTAACTTATTAAAAACCTAGATCCACTCCTTAGTTCTCCCTTACCTGTATTACCTGTACATATTTGTATATACCCCAGGGCATTGATCAGGTATTTTGGAAGTGTTAATTGTTATTTTGGGTTTTATTGGTCATTGATTTGAAAGGTCGGATTCGATTGGTTTTCTTGGTTGGTCTGGACTTTTTCCGCTTTGTTATGACCATTCTTTGTTCTGTGGGTTGATCAGACCAGACCTTTATTTAGACCTATATACATAGACTTGAGACTGAAGATTTTTCTTCTCTGGTAAGTTACTAATATTTTCTTATTTTAAATGTTCATCCTGTAGAATGCAAAAGCTATTTCAATTTGCACTTACTAAAGTGAATGAATGATTTTGAGAGAAAGTTATTATTTTTATGATGCATATTTATTAACAGTTACAAGATCAATATAAAGTATTTTCTAGAAGTAATTTGATATTACTCAGATTATGTGGTTTTATGATGATTAAGATATTTTTGATTATATTTTTTCAAGTGAGCAATTGGTATATTTTAAATAGATTATATTTTTAAATATTGTATTAAATTACAGATCACCATTCATACTGACATTTGTGATTCAAACAATTTATTGTATTGGGAAAGCCTGTTCCCATAGAATGGTGAGAATAATATGTTTTTATCTTGGATACTTTTTATGATTATTTTGGGAGAAATATGTAAAGATTTATATATTCAAGAGTTATCTCCCTTTGATGATAATTGTGTAAACTTAGGATGATAATCTATTATCTTCATTTTACATGTAAAAGTAATGATTGAACATTATGTGTGTGATATTTACATCCTATTTATAGTTGTTTTATGATATTTACAGGGCTGTATTAAAATTGATGTATATGCCATGCCACTCCACTGTGAATAAATATAAAAAACCCTGACAGGAGTTGTCGATCATTTCCATACCCCTGTTACAAAACAGTTTTTTTCCCATCCTGCAGAGCGCTTTATTTCATTGGTCAATTTACCGAGGCGCCATTTTTCGAGGATTGAGAAGGACGAAGAAGAAGGTGTAAGCAGCTGGTAAATGTGAAAAGTTAATGATGTTTTCACCACCCAGTGTCTTTGAGACTGTGATAAATGCAATGAACAACAACCAAGGATTAGTGTACGTATATTTTTGTTAATTTTTTACGGTAAAAAATTGTAATATTTGGCAACAACAAATCTTCACTATCGGAGACAACTTTTGGTCTGACGCCATTTTGAAAAGTTGGATATCTAAAATTCTTAGACATTAGTACATATATTGCAAGAAATGAAAGGGAAATTTGAGTGATATGACATACTTAATTTACTTCCTTGCAATAAATAGACAATGTAGGCCTCAAAGCACCGTACATGTATACATGTGTTCCATGCTGTATATGTTGTAAAACGGCGACGTTTCGCCTTTTAATAACATGAATGCTCAATATAATAGTTCTCTCTCTCTGTGTACAAATGAGTTCTTTCAAAGCGGAATTTCTTATTTATTTTTTAATTTTTACCCCCTCTATTTATTCGGATGATAATATTTATACCGAGCATGGTTTCGTAGTTAAATACAGACTGAAGTACATCCGGTTTGAATTCATGTGTTCTCTGGTAACCAACTCTTTCGATTTCTTGGAACTTATGACTTATGACAAGGTATAGATGATCTATTTTTGTTCAAAATTATGAAAAAGCATCAATATTTTACGAAAAAAGTCTTCAACCGCAACTATCCGATTATTAATGAAGGATAACATCATCAGAACAGTTGAAATAGATTGTAGCTTAGCATAACCCTTAATCATATGCATGAGAATGATATGGAGGGAAACATACATTTAAAAAGCGGATGTAGGCGAAAGCCCGTCCACTTATCTGAAGAGAATAAGTTTGTATATTGAAATACTTTACTGTTCAAAAAACAATTTTCTAATGTCTGACCTGCTGAGATGAAGATGTAAAAAAAGAAAAGCCTACATAGTGAATTAATATTGATAGTATATCAAGTAATGCAAATGAATCATCAGCTTGAATAATCAGTTATTTCACAATTATTTACCTGTGTAGGCCAACATGAAGTTATAAGGTCCTATGTCAAGTGATATTGACCCACAGTGAAAGAAAATAGAAACCATGTGTGAGAGGTCATGTTCATTTTTTTTCTCTGAGCTCAATATCACTTGACATGGGTCCTTATATAAACCACATTTTGACTAATATGTTGACGGTATGACCTTTAGGGCGAGCGCAGATACTTGTCCAGTTTTCATTTAGATCGGACTTGCCAAACCGCACGTGACATTCTGTGCGTCGTTTGTATATTGCTTTACCAAACCGAAGCCTGAACAGGGCTAATTTTAATCAGTTTATGACTATTTTTCTGCAATAAACAGATAAATTAATTAAATCTAGACAAGTTTATTATTCATTTAACTTTTGTTGTAATTCTCACGATAACTCAAAGTTGATATTCTGAATCTGTTCTAACTGAACAGACTTGGCTGTCATTAGGTCAAAATTACAAAAAAAAAAACATGCTTCTTATATCTGCATAATATCAGTTTTAATTGAATTTGTTCAAGACAGAAACATATCAAAAAAAGCATTTTAGACCAAAACGGGGCTTCAGATGGAAGTACAGCATGTTGTGACAACATAGAGAGTCCCCTAAGATTGTGGTGTTTTTTTGTTTCTTTTTTGTGTTCAGTTTGTGATATTTGAGTTTTTAGCTCACCTGAGCCGAAGGCTCAAGTGAGCTTTTCTGATCACATTTTGTCCGGCATCCGTCTGTCCGTGGTTACGAGAGTGCATTTATTGGGTATTTTTCATCCTCATTTTGTACTTATTGGGTACTTCTTGCTTATTGGGTATACCCAATAAGAAATGTCGCTAAATGTGCTTAAAACACCTTAATTGGGTATTTGCCGGTTAGTACCCAACAAAACTTGGACACGACGTTTTGTCCAAAAAAAAGTGTCTAAAAAAGTTGTTTCTATGGACAGACCGTGTTTTGCATTTCAATTTTACTCTCGGAACTCTAAATTCTAGAGACTTCCGAAAATCAACTTCCGGTAGTCATGATCATAACGGCGACTAAGAAGTACACGATGTGAACAAGAATAGAGAGGTTTAGTTACACGTTTTGCGACGAACTTGTACGGGTGACGTCATTAATTGTTGTGTTCTCCGACGTCATGACGTCAAATCCAACGTGTAGCTACAAGTTTAGAACGTGTAATACACTGTCTACAAGTACGATGTAAACGGGTAAAGTTATGGGTTAAATTCTTTATTTTTCGATGCAGTTGATTGATTTTTGTGCAATAAAACAAGAACACTAGTCTATCTAAAACTTTCATGAATGATGATTCGATGATTCCATCAAAGTATTAATTAGTATTTTTATCAATGAAAAGTTAAACTCAAACTGATACCAAACAGCATGTTTACTGAGTATTTTGTACGCAGGATTCATTTGAAGACCTCGCCCGCCAATGCACCAAATAAAAATTCATGGTTTTTGGTGATTTTTCCCTTTCTGTTATTTTTATTAAAACCTATTTTAACACCTCTATATTCTTTATTTATTTTTTTTTTAGAATAAAATATTTTAGAACTATTATTTAACATCCACTGGTACTAGTGACATAACAAAAATATTACCCCTCGCCTAATAACTTACAGGTAGTAGGCCTATGTGTAACGTCAAGTGCTTCTTGAGATTTTATTTCATTAACTATTTTTTTTTCTTTGTACTATCACTTGTAAAGATCTAGAGCAGACGCGTATTTAAAAAAAAGGGGGCGGTGTCTGATTTTGGGTTTAACAATGTATTGATGTATTAAATTTTATTCTATGCCTCCTTTCTAGACGTTATAATGATTGATCCTTCACATTTTATCGTTTTCTAAAAAATTTTCTTTTGGACCCCCCCCCCATCCTCCACAAAGTGCAAAATGTAGTCGTTTTTATCTTCAAGTAAATAATTTTTATGACTGCTTCCATTTTTAAAGTGATGCAGAATGCAGCTTAATATCCTGTAGAGATACTAGGTGATGGATATTTAGAGCGATTCACTGCATTGAGACGACAACATATATAATATTTTTTCATAGTTTATGATATCTATGACTAGAGTAAGTATAAATTCCATTTCACCATTGATTGTCTAAATTAAAAATAATAAATACAATGCCGTTCATTTAATTTACTGTTCAATCACGACGTTTGCATACGTACACGTGTATGTATAACTAAATCATTTTATTGACGTTGACGTCAAATAGAACGTGTACGTCAATGTTACGCGTACACGTTGTTACGTCACTTGTAACTAAACCTCTGATTGACAAGAGCAAAGGTAAGTTTATTCGATTAATATTTACCCATTGCTAGATTCTCGCTTAAGGAAAATTGATTTAATGTAATTTTTAAAAGTAATTGTGCACAAAATTAAAATAATTATCGAAACAATCCATTCTAAGTAGCACTTGTGTGTATTTTGAATTTCCTCTGCCTTTTTAACTCTCTTAATCGCTAGAAGTATTTAGAAAATTATCGTATATTGTTAAATAGTATTTGATAACTTGTAAGTGTTAATTATTATGTTCCCCAAACGGAGTTTGGGAACATATTGTTTTTACTCGGTTTCTTATTATTAAGGTCTTCCGTCTTCACGGAAGACCTTATAGTGATTCTACTGTTTCTTCTTATTATTATTATTCTTATTAAGGTCTTCCGACTTCCTTCGGAAGACCTTATTGTTTTCCGTCGGTTTCCTATTATTATTATTATTATTATTCTTTTTTCATTTTTATGGCGATATCTCAGCTGTGACTGTACGGATTTCAAAGATTTTTACAGGAAAGATGCACCAGGTTAATATCTCCAGACGTGTTTTTCATTTTTTCAAAATTTTCTTCCGTTCGCGATTTTTGGGGAAATTTGTATTTTTTAAATGGATTTTTGTACACTACTTTTCTCGAAAACGGCTAAAGATATGACATTGAAACTTATGGACATGAAAGACCATCACATGTAGATGTGCCGAACGTCCTTCATTTTTTGTCGTTCCTACTTCCGGTCGCAAACGGAAGTGAATTCAAAAAGTCCAATTTTTCAACTTTTTTGTTTTTCAATATTTTTCTTTCGGATTTACAGGGTTTATAGAGCGTCTTCAAAGATATCTATATATGTTTTCATTTTCTTCATGCGTGTGTTTATTGCAAAGATATGACCGAACCAAACTTTGTCTTACTGTCGGGGGTTCGAATCCCGCTCGGGGCGTTCCCCAAATTTTTTATTTCTTTTTGTCTTTTTTCAGTTGCAAATTACTTTTCACTCTTTTATAACATGTGTGGAACATTTTGCCGATTTTTAAAAGCTATATTTGGAGATATTTTGTGAAATACCTGGAACAATCACGATCTGTGTTGTGAAACTACTGTAAATGAACGTAAACAAAATAAAATACTGAAATCTATTTCATGGGATGACGCAGCATAGAACTCTAAAGAAAAGTCGGTCGGAAGACCTGCTTGTTGCTCCAGCAACAAGAACGCATCTAGTTATTCTTATTCTTTTTTTTTGACAAAATTTTGTGCAGGCGATTTCTCGAAAACTATTCAGCGTTTTTTCATGAAACTTTCACAAAATATGTGTCATTATATGAAGTTGTTACTTCCGAAGAGAAATTTGGAAAATTCGCTTCTGGTGCCAAGTTATGGACGATTTCCTGATTTTAAAATGCGATTTTGTCGCCCCTTTTTCTCAAAAATGGCTAAAGGTATGACCTGGAGACTTATTGGAGACAATAGTTTGTCACTTTGTGGTTTGCGGAATCACCTTCTCGTGCGTCGTCAGTACTTCCGGTTGTTACGAGATGCAAATTAAAAAAAATCGTATTTTCTAACTTTTTTGTTTTTCAGTATTTTTCATTTATTTTTGGTATGCTAACAGAAACCCTCCTTATCATGTTTACTATATAATTTGTTTGAATGTTGATAAATCTAAACTCTAGATATTAGCATTCAAATATCTGAAGCGGGTCCAAAATGGCGGCTGTCTCTGTCAACGCCGACATTTCGCAATAGGTGTTTACGGAGGCAGCCGAGCGTTTGCTTGAACGAAAGTAACATAAGGATAAATGAAATGTAAAGGAATACTTGGATTGTCACGTCGTAGTTTCGTTGCAGTTCTGTGTCAAACTAACGTCTTCTATAATTTGTTTTGGCTGGTTTTCAAAGTAGTAAAAGAAAAGACTAAATGTGCATATGAAATTCGATACCTAATATCTTTTGTGCATCACGGACACACAGATCTTAAGTCATACTTATAAGTAATACTTTCTCAAAAAAGAATATCAATTAATATTGTCAGTATATATCTTAACCACTGTTTTTCCTATGCACACTTGTGTCATGTTAAACTAATAAATAATACAAAAATAAGAAGACGATTTTTTTAAAGATCGCTTCATGGAGTTTATTTGAGCTGTCTTGTCTCAATTAAAGACCTGATTCAAGTTATTAAGCATAAATGATATCTGATTCCTTGACCGTCGTAGGGCGAGCCATGTTTTTCGGAGAAACGTTTCAACCTTTTTCGATTAGCTAATCAGGATAGTTCACTTTGGGGATAAACAGGAAATTAAAAAAAATCATAACTGTTTCACCGTTTTAGTGTTACATGCATATATACAATATGGAATTTGTAGAATGTGTTTAATAAACTTTTTAAACCTCGAATCTTAGGCTTTAAGAACATTTTTTTCAAAATTTCATTGAAGCTATCAAACCTATTTAATAAAACATTCCAAAGAAAAGGCGCGAAGATTAGCTCGTGGCGTTTGGCGCTAAATTTTGAATAGTGACCCGACTTTCATAATTTTAAGAGAGAAACACTGCTTCGCTAATATATACAAGTAGATTTAGAGGAGAGGTCCCGATAGCGTAATATTCAGTGCGTTAGAATTTCATGCTGGCGAATTGGTTTCAATCTCCATTGTGTGCAAATCTTTTTTTTTTTACTTTTTCAGCTCGATTTTACGTTTTTTTTCCGAAATCGGACAGAATACCTCTCGTTGCTTGCAACGAATTTCATATCTAGTTATTATTAGGGTCTTCCGTCTCCAACGGAAGACCCTTCTATTATTAAGGTCTTCCGTCTTCACGGAAGACCTTATAGTGATTCTATTGTTTCTTATTATTATTATTATCATTATTCTTTTTTTTTTAGACAAAATTTTGTGCAGGCGATTTCTCGTAAACTATTCAGTGGATTTCAATGAAAATTTCAGGAATTATAGGTCATTATATGAATTTTATATAAAATTCCGTTTTTTGGAAAATTCGCTACCAGTGCCAAGTTATGGGCATTTTCCTGATTTTAAAATGCAATTTTGTCTTCGAATGTTCTCGAAACCGGCTCAAGATATTAACTGGAGACTTGTTACAGATGATATTCCATGAGTTATAGATGTGCAATTTTGACTTCGTTTGCGTCGTCAATACTTCCGGTCGCTACAGGAAGTGAATTAAAAATGTGCACGTTTTCAACTTTTTTTGTTTTTCAATATTTTTCTTTGATATAATTAATGGTAATTAAGACCCTACTGGAAAGGCCAAATATATAATTTATTTAAAAATTGATCAATCCACACACTAGATATTTGCATTTAAAAATCTGAAGCGTGTCCAAGATGGCGGCGGTCTCCGTAAACTCCGCCATTAAGCAAGTCGGGTTCTAGAAGGTCAGCTGAGCGTTTAGATGAACGAAATTTCTACCAAAAAGATTTATGAAATGTAAAGGATTCTTTAGATTGCTACATCACAATTACGTTGCATTGAGTATAGTTTTAATATGAGGTTTCCTCAAACTTCTATTGAAATTGCTTTTGTCTGCATCTCATAGCAGAATACAACATGACTACAAGTGGAAATACGATGACTACAGACTTTTGTTTTGCACCAGGGAAAACTTATCCTAAACCATGGTTATAAGTAATAGCTTTTCAAGAATCTTGCCTGACTTAATATTCACTATGTTTCTGAAGTATTACTTGACTTCTGTTTATTTTACCTCGCAGGCTTATGACATATTAAATGAATAGAAAAGACAAAAGTAAGAAAAACATTTTTTATAAAAGATTGTTTATTAAAGGTTATATAAATATTCTTGTAATAAATGCAAGTTATTGAACATAAAGAGTATCAGATTCCTTGACCGTCAGAAGGCGAGTGATTTTTTTTCAGTGAAACATTCCAGTCTTTTCATGAACGTGTAACTCATCTCCACTTTGGGGGTAAACAGGATACAAAATTCGTGGAAAATTTTACCGAATTCACAACTTTAGTGTAACTTGGCTGTATACGATATTATATTTGTATAATGTGATAAATTTACTTTCTAACGCTCGAAATTCCGGTAATAAGAACATACATTTCTAATTTTCATTGAAGCTATCAGATCCATTAAATAGATCAAACATTTCAAAGGAATAGCGTTAAGAACTACTTATGACCTTTGGCACGAAATAATGTATCCTGACCCGACTTAAGTAGTAGACAAATGGCAACAATAGTGCAGAAATATAACACTGGCATGTCTGTATATGGAGTTGCATGGAATAAAAAGTTGAATACATATCGAATAAAGGAAAGAAAACAGTATTATCTGTTCATCACTAATAGATAATCTATCCTAAAAATTACTGTTAAAACTCAAGTAACAATTTCCTATGTGTTCATCTTGAGCAAGTTTGGCGCGAAGATTTACTCGTGGCGTTTGAGGCAAAATTAGGAATAGTGACCGCCTTTCATTATTCTAAGACAGATGTACTGTTTCAGAAGTATGTAAAAGTAGATTCAGAGATGTGGTCCCAAAAGCGTAACAGTAAGCGCTTTGTATTTTCATGCTGGCGACCCGGGATCAATCCCCTTTGTTTCCATAAAAAGTTTTATCACTTTTTCAGCTCGATTTTGCGGGTTTTCTTGTTTCAGAATCGGACGGAAGACCTCTCGTTGCTCGCAACGAGTTTCTTTTCTAGTTCTATTGTTTCTTCTTCACTTTTATTCTTTTTTTTTCTTTACAATTTTTGTGCAGAAGATTTCTCGAAGATGGCTCGATCGATTTTGTTCAAATTTTCATAGATTATAAGTTTCTATCTGAAGTTTGTACCCCTGACTCAATTTTGAAAAAATCACTTCCGGTCGGAAGTTATCGCCCTTTTAGTGATTTTTAGAGGGTCTCCTTGTCCATAAGTAAACTCAAAAACGACATTAGCTAGAGAGCTGAAATTTTCAGCGATGATAGACGACACATTGCTGAATTGCACATTGGATTTAAAATTTTTCAGAAAGGTCAAATATGGAAGCTCGGTAGGGGTCAAAATCTAGGACACGAATCATGAGTGAATTTTCGAGACATTTTGCAACATATCTTTTAAAGTATAATTATTTTGTTAAGTTATACTGAACAATATTTATGGGGAATGACAAGACCTTTAATATGATATCAAGAAAAAAGTGCTGACTCAGCACATTAGGGGCCAAAAAGGGCTAAAAGTCTTTTTTTGATAACCCTTTAACAGTCAATATTTTGTTATACATTACTGAAGCAAAAATGTTTATTTTAACAATCTTCAACTGTTTATTATGATTTTAATGTCGTAATTTACATAATTAGGGGCCACAAGGGGCCAAAATGCTAAATCTTTGACGCGTTATATCTCGAAAGTGAGAAATATTTTGATAAGTAATTTTGAACAAAAGATGTTCAAAATCATGTTCTGAACAATATGCAACCTTTCATTTTTTTGCAGAAAGTCCCCATTAAGGAGTTGAAGGGCTGGCCCCTAAATATTTCTTTTGCAAATAACTCGAAAACGAAAAAGAATCTCTGAATAGTTGTTGAACAAAAAGTGTTCAAAATTCCAAGAGCTTCAAGATGAAATCAAGAAAAAGGGGCTGGGCATTCAAATTAGGGGTCAAAAGGGGCTAAAAGTCTTTTTTGGACAACTCTTTAACAGTCAATATTTTGTTATACATTACTGAAGCAAAAATGTTTATCTTAACAATCTACAACTGTATATTATGATTTTAATGTCTTACATTACATAATTAGGGGCCACAAGGGGCCAGAATGCTAAATCTTTGACGCTTTATTTCTGGAAAGTGAGAAATATTTTTATAAGTGATATTGAACAAAAGATGTTTAAAATCATGTTCTGAACAATATGCAACCTTTCATTTTTCGCTAAACGTCCCCATTAGGGAATTGAAGGGTTGGCCCCTAAATATTTCTTTCGCAAATAACTCGAAAGCGAAAATGAATCTCTGAATAATTGTTGAACAAAAAAGTGTTCAAAATCCCAAGAGCTTCAAGATGAAATCAAGGAAAAGGGGCTGGGCACTCAAATTAGGGGCCAAATGGGGCTAAAAGTCTTCAATCGATAACTCTTTAACAGTCAATATTTTGTTATACATTACTGAAGCAAAAATGTTTATCTCATCAATCTACAACTATATATTATGATTTTAATGTCGTATATTACATAATTAGGGGCCAAAAGGGGCCAGAATGCTAAATCTTTGACGCTTTATATCTCGAAAGTGAGAAACATTTTGATAAGTAATTTTGAACAAAAGATGTTCTAAATCATGTTCTGAACAATATGCAACCTTTCATTTTTCGCTAAACGTCTCCATTAGGGAGTTGAAGGGTTGGACCCTTAATATTTCTTTTGCACATAACTCGAAAACTAAAAAGAATCTCTGAATAGTTGTTCAACAAAAAGTGTCAAAATCCTAAGAGCTTCAAGATGAAATCCAGAAAAAGGGGCTAGACACTCAAATTAAGGGCCAAAAGGGGTCAAAAGTCTTCAATCGATAACTCTTTAGCAGTCAATATTTTGTAATACATTACTAAGCAAAGATGTTTATCTCAACCATTTACAACTATATATCATGATTTTTATGTCGTATGGTCCGTAATTAGGGACCAAAAGGGGCCAGAATTCTAAATCTTCGACGCTTTATATCTCGAAAATGAGAAATATATTGATAAATAATATTGAACAAAAAATGTTCAAAATCATGTTCTGAAAAATATGCAACCTTTTATTTTCGCTAAACCCCTAAATATTTCTTATGCGAATAACTCAAAAACGAAAAAGAATCTCTGAATAGTCGTTGAAAAAAAAGTCATCAAAATCATGAGAGCTTTCAGAAGATATGAAGAAAAAAGAACTGATTTTAAAAGTCTTTAATGTTCAATGTCTTTTTACAGATTATGGAAAATCATTATTTTAGAATGAAAATCTTAATCAAAATCTTATCTCATCTTATCGAGAATCGGACGGAAGACCCACTCGTTGCTCGCAACGAGATCGTATCTAGTTATTATGTTCCCCAAACGAAGTTGGGGAACATATTGTTTTTACTCTGTTTCTTATTATTATTATTATTATTATTATTATTATTAAGGTCTTCCGTCTTCACGGAAGACCTTATAGTGATTCTATTGTTTCTTCTTATTATTATTCTTATTATTATTCTTTTTTTGACAAAATTTTGTGCAGGCGATTTCTCGAAAACTATTCAGTGGTTTTTCATGAAACTTTCACAAAATATGCGTCATTATATGAAGTTGTTACATCCGAAGAGTAATTTGGAAAATTCGTTTCTGGTGCCAAGTTATGGACAATTTCCTGATTTTAAAATGCGATTTTGTCGCGCACTTTTATCGAAAATGGCTAAGGATATGAACTGGAGACTTATTGGAGATGATAGATCATGACTTTGTGGATTGCAGAATTGCCTTTTCGTGCGTCGTCAGTACTTCCGGTCGTTACGAGATGCAAATTTAAAAAAAATCGTATTTTCTAACTTTTTTGTTTTTCAGTATTTTTCATTTTTATTTGGTATGGTAATAGAAGCCCTCCTTAAAATGCTTACTATTTAATTTGTTTGAATGTTGATAAATCTAAAGTCTAGATATTTGCATTCAAAAATCTGAAGCGGGTCCAAAATGGCGGCTGTCTCTGTCAACTCCGCCATTTCGCGAGTAGGGGTTTATGGAGGCAGCTGAGCGTTTGATTAAACCATTCTGACATAAGGATACATAAAATGTAAAAAACTACTTCGACTCTCACGTAGTATTAAATGGTTGGAGGAGTTACCTCCCGTTACTTGTTTATATTATAATAGGTAATCAATGTAAATATTGTAATTAATTGGTCAATTGACTAAAGAATTAAACAAGTATTATTGATAAATGATGTTCTGTTAGGAGATAATAATGGTGTTGCCAAAAGAAAGACAGTCTGTTTTATTTTATCAATATGATATCTGATAACTTATGATCATTGATTAAGTGGAGGTACACGGGGGCAGTACAGCCAACTGGCTTGTGTAATCACTTTGGTACAGAAACCAATTGGTTTATCGATCAAATAGGATTGTGCAAAGTTGCCGTAGTCAGTGACTAGTTAAAATGTAGCTGTGTGACATTAGCTATAGGTTTGTCATTAGGACAGAGAAGCTCTTACAAAGTTAAATCATACTGTGTAAGTATATTGTAGCCACTTGGCTAGAGTTATATAGGCAACTTGGTAAGCAGTTATACACCAGGCAGATGTTAAAGGCTAAATCAAGAGGCACCAGGCAGATAGATGTTGACTTATATAGTCAGTTTTACGAGTATAGTGAGGCAATTATCATATGGCACCAGGCAGGTGCCGGTATTAACTGAAGATATATAATTATACAAAGCACTTATGTCATTTGATTTAAAGACACCAGGCAGGTGTCATATTATTATCTGTATAAATTGCATTCAATCATATCCCCAGTAAAACTCGGTAATCCGAGCACGGACTTACTGACCGCTCAGATTCGACACGTTACAGTAGTACGTTGCAATTGAGTGTCAATCTTAAAACTTAATTTCCGTTTCACTGCTTTAGTGTAACTGGGCTAGATACGATATGTAATGTGTATAATGTGTTACATATACTTTCTTAACGTCAAAATGAAATAAAGGCGCTAAGAATGTTTTATTTTTAAAATTTAATTGATGCTATCATACCTATCTAATAGATCAGTCCAAAGAAAAGGCGCGAATATTTACTCGTGGCGTTTGGCGCGAAATTATGAATGCTTTTTATAATTCTTAGACAGGTGAACTGTTGCAAAAGTACCGTGGTATACACAAGTATATTTAGAGCAGTACTCCCAATAGCTTAATGGTTAGCGCGTTGGAGATATAAAAGTAAAAAAAAAGCGCATTCACGTTGGCGACATGGTTTCAATCCTCCTTGTGACCAAAATTTTGAATCTCTTTTCAGCTCGATTTTATGTGGGTTTCTTTTCCTAAAACGGACGGAAGA
Source organism: Saccostrea cuccullata (assembly GCF_032062105.1). Lineage (NCBI taxonomy): Eukaryota > Metazoa > Mollusca > Bivalvia > Ostreida > Ostreidae > Saccostrea > Saccostrea cuccullata. The sequence goes on along the minus strand of NW_026927001.1, from coordinate 9,348 downwards.
CCTCTCGTTGATCGCAACGAGATCGTATCTAGTTGTGTTCCCCAAACGGAGTTTGGGAACATATTGTTTTTACTCGGTTTCTTATTATTAAGGTCTTCCGTCTTCAGCGGAAGACCTTCTTGTTATTCGTTGGTTTCTTTTCCACTGTTTTTCTTATTATTTTTTTTCCTACCGATTTTGTGCACGCGATTTCTCAAAAACGGCTGGTTATATTTTTATGAAACTTTCAGGTCTGATAGAATATAAAAAAAACTTGATGCATTTTTTTTTATTTTGATGACGTCACTTCCGGTTTGAAGATTTTCGCATTTTTGTGATTTTTAAGGGTCAGATTGTCCGTCGCTCTTCTTAAAAACCGCTCATCACAGGAAGATGAAACCTTTTCTGGAAGATAGAGCAACATATGTAGATTTGCATTGTGTTGTTAACTTTCACCGGAAGTACCGCACGTTAACGCTCGGTATGGTCTGAAAAAAGTCATATTGAGCCGATCAAAATTTCCAACACTTTTTCTATTATATCATTTTACTTGTAAATATTTTGTTAAAACATAAGTTGTGAAGAATTGTGAGATCTTTCAAATGATATCTCGAAAAAAGGGCTGACCCCTAAAATAAGGGATCTAGAGGGGCCAAAAGTATTTACTTGATATCTCAAAAAGTATTGAGAATTTGTAATACGTCAAAGAAGCAAAGTTGTTTAAAATGTCAACCTTAATCTACTGAAGTCGTCAAAATACGTCCGGCATCGTCACTTCCGGCCAAACCGGACGTAGTTAAAAAATGCGTATTTTTGCCGTTCTTGTCAAGTTTTTGGGTAATTTATGTCTCTGGGAGCATAAAAATTAATTTTCCGTCCGTCGTCATCACTTCCGGTTAAACCGGAAGTATAAAAAAAATTGCTTATTTTTGCATTAATTAACATCGATTTAGAGGATTCAAACCATTTTTTAGGCGTTATTTCTCATTTTTGTTAAAATGAACGCTACTTCCAGTCAAACAGGGCGGAAGACCTACTCGTTGCTTTGCAACGAGCTTTGCTCTAGTTATTATTCTTTTTTTTCTTCTTTGTTCTCCGGTACTTTTTTGTCCGCGAGTGTTCTCAGAAACTGTTCACCCAACTGAGCTAAAACCTTTTTAGGGTTAATGGGTGTGTAGTGTAGGTGTGCGGAACGAAGGTCATTTTGCGCGCATACGCGTGCACGTGCATGCGCGTGATATGATTGAAATGACCGATATACTTAATATAGCTATAACTTTTACATTTTTTAATGAATTGACTTGAAACTCATTATATAATGATATATTAATAGTGTAGATAATGTGACACTGTCAAATTAGCACGAACTCACGCGCATGCACGTGCGCTTCGCTCTGATTGGCTGAAACAAAAATCTCAATATCTTTTCTGTTTTTTGACGAAATGCTTTGAAATTTAAAACATAGGCATGCTTTAGGATGTCCTACAAAACGATATATAACAATTGTCATGAAAGCACGCGCATGCACGTGCGCTGCAATCTGATTGGCTTAAACTTTAAATGGCGATAACTCCCTTGTTTTTCAACCAAACAGGATGGGATTCAGAACATAGATAGACATTATAGACTCCTACAAAAGGGTATGGTCATCATGCACATGCATGCACGTGCATGAACGTGCGCTTTGCTCTGATTGGCTGAAACAAAATTTTCAATATCTTTATTGTTTTTTTAAGAAATGCTTTGAAGTTTAAATCAAAGGCATGCTTTGTGATGTCCTACAATATGATATATAATAATTTTCATGAAATCACTCGCATGCACGTGCTCTGCAATTTGATTGGCTGAAACTTTAAATGGCTATAATTCCCTTATTTTTCCATCAAAAAGGATGGGATTCAGAACATAGATAGACATTATGGGCTCCTACAAAAGTGCACATGCATGCACGTGCGTGCACGTGAAATGAGTAAAATTACATATACACTGGATTAAACATATTTTTAAATACGTATGGATTAAATGCTGTAATATTTAGTATATTAAAATATACGAATAGTGTAGACAAAATGATATGGTCATTACGCACATGCATTCAAATGCGCATGCGAGCAATGCTGAAATTTGAATAAACTTTATATACTTCTGGGTAAATATTGTTAAAGTCTAAAATGCATCGTGTTAGTCCTATTTAATGAAGCTTACAGAGAATATGGCACAAAAGGGAGTTGGGGAGCGTTTGGGGAACATCTGTAACGGTTCCCGTTACAATTAGCCCTAGTTATGTTCCCCAAACGAAGTTGGAGAACATATTGTTTTTACTCTGTTTCTTATTATTATGTTCCCCAAACGAAGTTGGGGAACATATTGTTTTTACTCTGTTTCTTATTATTATTATTCTTATTATTTTTCTTCTTCCTGGGAAAATCTTGTCCACGAGTGATCTTGTAAACAACACATCTGACTTAGGTGAAACCTTTTTAGGGTTAGTAGGCATGTTATGTAGAGTTGCCGAACGAAGGTCATTTTGCGCGCATGTGCTTGCAAAAGCGCGCACGTGCAGCACTTGAAATGACGAATATAATGAATATTGCCGTAACTTTTCTATTTTTTGATGAAAAGTCTTAAAACTCATAATGTAAGGATATATTAGTAGTATAAACAAGATGACATGGTCAGAATAGCAAGATCTCACGCGCATGCACGTGCGCTTCGCTCTGATTGGCTGAAACTAAAGTCTCAATATCTTTCTTGTTTTAAGTCATAATCCTTTGAAATTTTGAACTTAGTCACACATTATGAAGATCTACAGCATGATATATAAGACTTTTCATGAAAGCACGTACATGCACGTGTGCTGGAAAGAGCGCGCACGTGCAACATGTGAAATAACCAATATAATTGATGAAGCTGTAACATTTCTATTTCTTGATGAATTTTTTTGAAACTCTTATTGTAAGGATACATTAGTAGTATAAACAAGACGGCATGGTAAAAATAGCAAGATCTCACGCGCATGCACGTGCGCTTCGCTCTGATTGGCTGAAACTAAAGTCTCAATATCTTTCTTGTTTTTTGTCATAATCCTTTGAAATTTTGAACATAGTCCTACATTATGAAGATCTACAGCATGATATATCAAAATTTTCATGAAAGCATGCGCATGTCCACGTGCTGCAATCTGGTTGGCTGAAACTTTAAATGGCTATATCTCCTTTGTTTTTTGACGAAATGCTTTGAAATTTAAAACATAGAAATGCATTAGGATATCTTACAATATGATATAGAAAAAAATTCATGAAATAACGCACATGCATGTGTGCTGCACTCTGATTGGCTGAAACTTAATGGCTATAACTCCCTTGTTTTTCAACCAAACAGGATGAGATTTAGAACATAGATAGATATAAGGACTCCTACAAGAAGGTATGGCCATCATGGACATGCACGCACGCATGCACATGGAACAAGTGGAATTAAAATGCTAAAATTTGAATGAACTTTGTACACTTCTGGGTAAACGTTGTTAAAGTCTCAAATGCATCGAGTTTGTCTAATTTAATGAAGCTTACTGGGAATATGGCACCAAAATGGAGTTGGGGAGCGTTTGGGGAACATCTGTAACGGTCCCCGTTACAATTAGCACTAGTTATTATTATTTTTCTTCCTGGGAAAATTTTGTCCTCGAGTGATCTTGTAAACTACACATCCGAGTAAGGTAAAATGTTTTTAGGGTAAGTAGACATGTTATGTAGATTTGCCGAACAAAGGTCATTTTGCGCACACGTGCTTGCAAGAGCGCGCACGTGCAACACGAAAAATGACCGATTTAATTGATATCGGCGTAACTTTTTACATTTTTGATGAAATTCTTTGAAACTCATAATATAAGGATATATTAGTGGCATAGACAACAAGACATGGTCAAAATAGCAAGATCTCACGCGCATGCACGTGCGCTTCGCTCTGATTGGCTGAAACTAAAATCTCTATATCTTTCTTGTTTTTTGATGAAATCCTTTGAAATTTTGAACATAGCCATGCATTAGGATATCCTACAAAATGATATATAACAATTTTCATAAAAACACGTGCATGCACGTGCGCTGCAATCTGATTGGCTGAAACTTTAAATAGCTATAAGTCCCTTGATTTTCAACCAAACAGGATTTGATTTGGAACATAGATAGATATAATAGACTTCTACAAGAAGGTATGGTCACCATGCACATCCATACACGTGCGTGTACGCGCGCTACAATCTGATTGGCCGAAACTTTAAATAGCTATAACTCCCTTAGTTTTCAATTAAACAGGATGAGATTTGGAACATAGATAGATATAATGGACTTCTACAAGAATGTATGATCACCATGCACATCAATACACGTGCGTGAACGTACGCTGCAATCTGATTGGCTGAAACTTTAATCAGCTATAACTCCCTTGGTTTTCAACCAAACGGAGTGGGATTTGGAACATAGATAGATGTAATGAGCTTCTACAAGAAGGTATGTCACCATGCTCATGTATGCACGTGCGTGCACGTGAAATGAGTAAAATCAAAAATACACTTGAATGAGCGTATTCTTTAATACTTTTGGATTAAATACTTTAATATTTAGTATATTAAAGTATATAGATTGTGTAGACAAGATGATATGGTCATTATGCACATGCATTCACATGCGCACGCATGCAGTGCTAAAATTTGAATAAACTTGGTACCCTTCTGGGTAAAAGTTGTTAAAGTTTCAAATGCATAAAATTTGTCTAATTTAATGAAGCTTACGGGGAATATGGCACCAAGAGGGAGATGGGGAGCGTTTGGGGAACATCTGTAATGGTCCCCGTTACAATTAGCACTAGTTATTATTATTATTCTTTTTTCTTCTTATTTCTTCTCCGGTACTTTTTTGTCCGGAAGTGTTCTCAGAAACTGTTCACCAAACTAAGTTAAAACCTTTTTAGGGTAAGTAGGCATGTTGTGTAGATGTGCCGAACGAAGGTCATTTTGCGCGCATTTGCATGCACGTGCGGGCGCGTGCAATGAGTAAACTGACTGATATATTTAATATGGTTGTAACTTTTATATTTTTTGATAAAATGTTTTGAAACTCATTATATAAAGATATATAAGTTGTGTACATAAGATGACATGGTCAAATTTGCATGAACTCACGCGCATGCACGTGCGCTTTGCTCTGATTGGCTGAAACAGAAATCTTAATAATATCTTTTTTGTTTTATGATGAAATGCTTTGAAACTTATAACATAGACATGTATTAGGATGTACTGCAATATGATATATATAAAAATTTTCATGAAATCACGCGCATGCACGTGCGCTGCAATCTGATTGGCTGAAACTTTAAATGACTATAACTCCCTTGGTTTTCAACCAAACAGCATGGGATTTAGAACATAGATAGACATAAAGGACTCCTACAAGATGGTATGGTCACCATTCACATGCATGCACGTGCGTGCACGTGCGCTTTGCTCTGATAGGCTGAAACAAAAATCTCAATATCTTTTCTGTTTTTTTACAAAATGCTTTGAAATTTAAAACATAGGCATACTTTAAGATGTCCTACAATAAGATATATAATAATTGTCATGGAAACATGCGCATGCACGTGCGCTGCAATCTGATTGGCTTAAACTTTAAATGGCTATAACTCATTTGTTTTTCAACCAAACAGGATGGGATTAAGAACATAGACAGACATAATGGACTCCTACAAGAAGGTATGGTCATCATGCACGTGCGTGCACGTGCATATGAGTAAAATAATGTAGACAAGATGATAATCGTCATTACGCTCATGCAATCACATGCGCACGCCTGCATTGCTTAAATTTGAAATACTTGGTATACTTTTGGGAAAACGTTGTTTACGTCTTAAATGCATAGATTTTGCCTTCTTTAATGAAACTTACAGGAAATATGGCACGAGAAGAGAGTTGGGGAGCGTTTGGGGAACATCTGTAACGGTTCCCGTTACAATTAGCACTAGTTATTCTTTTTTTTCTTCTTTGTTCTCCGGTACTTTTTTTGTCCGCGAGTGTTCTCAGAAACTGTTCACCCAACTAAGTTAAAACCTTTTTAGGGTTAATAGGTGTCAAGTGTAGGTGTGCGGAACGAAGGTCATTTTGCGAGCATACGCATGCACGTGCGTGCGCGTGAAATGAGTGAAATGACTGATATACTTATTATAGCCATTACTTTTACATTTTTTATTGAAATGCTTTGAAACTCATTCTTTAAGGATATATTAATAGTCTAGATAATATGACATGGTCAAATTAGCACGAACTCACGTGCATGCACGTGCGCATCGCTCTGATTGGCTGAAACAAAGATATCGGTATCTCTTTTGTTTTTTGACGAAATGCTTTGAAATTTGAAACATAGTCATGCATTAGGATATACTACAATATAATATATAGCAGGTATCATGAAAACATGCGCATGCACGTGCGTTGCAATCTGATTGGCTTAAACTTTAAATGGGTATAACTCCTTTGATTTTCAACCAAACAGGATGGGATTTAGAACATAGATAGACATAGTGGACTCCTACAAAAAGGTAAGTTCATCATGCACATGCATGCACGTGCATGCACGTGAGATGGGTAAAATTAAAAATACACTTGATGAAGCGTATTTTTTAATACTTTTGGATTAAATGCTTTATTATTTTATTATATTAATGTATATAGATAGTGTAGACAAAATAATATGGTCATTACGCACTTGCATTTACATGTGCATGCGTGCAAATGCTAAAATTTGAATATACTCGGTATACTTCAGGGAAATGTTGTTAAAGTGTAAAATGCATAGAGTTTGTCTTTTTTAATGAAGCTTAAAGGGAGTATGGCACCAAAAGGGAGTTGGGGAGCGTTTGGGGAACATCTGTAACGGTTCCCGTTACAATTAGCCCTAGTTTAGTTTTATATAGTCACCACCTAATATGTTTTGACAAGGTATATTGGAAAGGGAAATTAAAATTCTAACAATCGTTTTACCATAAATCAGCTGTAAATTATCGGTTCATGTGGACAGTATTACAAACATAAAATTAGCAAATTATTTACATTCACTCAATCAACTGAAAGATAAGTGTCATGCAATTAAATCAAATTATATATTCAGTGTTTTTAATGATTTCAGATGAAAATAAAAATAAATTTTGCTTTATTTTAGATGAGCTAGTGAATGATAAGATAAAGGAAGATTAAAAAAAAAACTTTTTCATTTCCTATCATTATCATTAATTTATCTATAATTAAATTTCACGACTTTAAAAAGAATTACGTTTAGTTAGTACCCTGATTTTTTTCACTATTAACTTTTTTTCATATTACTTTTTAATTTTTGCCTCTATATTTAGGCTAGTAACTTTTTATCTGGGGATAGTGACTTTATTGCTGCCACCAGGCTGTTGACTAGTACTTGAATTTTTTTAATTGCACACTCCTGAATATGATTTATTAGCACAAAGAGCTAAGGTTTACATATGTGAATTTATATGATTAATGCTTGCTTGTGATTTTAGGATACTTGGATATAAAGATTCATTTTTCCTTCATGATATTTAATAAATATTTTCCCAACTTATGTTACAATAAATTGGTTTAGATTTTTTTATTGAACTTTTATTGAAATTACCAATGATTGCAATGGAATTTTAAACCATAATTATGTTTAGTTAAGGATTAAACGATTTTCAATATATAACAGATCAAACAGGAACTTCAGGTGTGAACATTGCAGAAAACACAGAAGAAGATGCCCTTCAGGAATTGGATAGTTGTAAGTAATCAATAAAAAAAAAAATCAGGAATAGTTCATGCCAATCATTCTTAAGACTTTTAGAGACATTTTAGTCTTCTTTAATTAGAGGAGAGAGAAGAGAGGGAGGGAAACAGCAGAGCATGTACATAATTTCTACCTGAAAGCTATTGTTAACGTCATGCAAGTACAAAAAACCTCTGTAGTCTTCATGTTCACTTTGATAAATTTCCTTAGTATATATTTTTGTAGTGTATCTTTTGATGTCCTTTACTTTTGCCAGATTCCACAAGTTCTATGGTAGATACAATGACCTTTTCAGCAAATACAATTTATCATTACCGGTAAGTCAAATGCTGACTGACGTTTTTCATACTAATTGTTAGTCCATTATCTGTACACTGAATTGACGACGGATTTTCCATTATTTACTGATCATGACAAAGAGCACACGGCATGTTTGACCGGTCAGCAGGGCAGTGTTTTCCAGAAAATTTTTGATGCATGGGGGGAATTTCGCTGAGTTGACGGCGTGCGGCGTGTCTCGGTTAAGTTAATTGTACATGTATTTAAATGGATATATGTATTTAAATGAAAAAATACAAATTAATTAATTAATTAAATAATTTATTAATTAAATAAATACATTTTGAACTAATAGTCAATTTTACTTAAAAAAAATATTCAAAAACTGAGTTAAAAAAAAAATTTGCTGCATTAAAATTTTCTATAAGTCCACTGTCTTTTTACTGTTTTGTGTTTTGTGTTAATTTTGCTTTCTACAAATAAACCCCTATAGTGACCTCCACCTTTTTATTATTATTATTAATTTATGTCCCTACTTTTACAGTCTACTTGAAACAAAAAAGATGTTCATTAATATGTAGCACTAATGCTTACATGTAAATTTTGTGACAACTTATTTGCACTCATCTCATGTTTGATTTTTCCCGCTTTTGAATATATAGGTGAAGGTCACTGTGTATTAAAAGCACATACAGTGTTTGAACTTCCCCGTAGTTTATTAGACATGTTTATTTTCAGCACTTTCATGCAAAAAATGTCTTAAATATTATGAGTTTAACTAATGAAACATTTTTAATGTCGGAGCATCAATGCTATTTATAGAACGACCTGTGAATGTTGGAAAACCCCACATGTGCATTAACAAGTGTATTGCTTTTACCGGTGTATACTATCTGACAGCAATTAATTACTTTTTTATGGTTATGAATTAATTTTTAAAAGCTTGATACGTAGTAAGATACCAGTAAATTGCAATTAAACAAACACTGACAGCTAGGCCTAGTGCATCATACCCCGTGCCGTGATTCGCATCGAATTCACAACAGGTGCACAGTACATGCTAGGATTCAGATTCTAGTGATTTGAATTGTTTTATTGAAAGATTTTGTAACTGATAACATTCACTTGGTAATAATTCATGCATAGCGGGAAGCATGGCGGCAACATGTGATGCATGGCGGGAGATCGTGAATGCATGGCGGTACCGCCATGAAAACGGCCTGGGGAAAACACTGCAGGGGATGCTCATTCCAGCCCTAA
>NW_026927000.1:0-29094 GCF_032062105.1 Saccostrea cuccullata | reverse complement strand
GGGGTGTTGTAGCATTAACTTGATTGGCCGTAACCGTAGCTTAGCCATCACTAGTGAGACCGTCGCATTATAAGGTATCACTACGGGATACCGTGGTTGCCCGTAACAGTGTCCTTGGCGTGAATGGCATGGTCCTTAATGAAACCGTGTCCTAACCTTGTTGAACCCTTCAATAATCTTGAAACAACCGTTTTGTTTGTTTTTTCGCGCCAAAAAATCGTATTAGCATTACGATTTTTTACGGTTTATAAAATCGGGGTGATCCGTTGCAATCCGTGTCTATTACCTTGACAGTGTGACCCAGCCTTAAAGACGTGAATCTACGTGTACGTTTATCAACAAAATCTACTGTTCACGTTTTATTACAGACAGATAAACTTAGATTAGCATTCGTAAGCTATAGTTAACAATCGTTAAATATAGTTTTACAGATGAAAACTATAGTTAACGAATTGTTAACTATAGTTCACGGTTTGTAAACTATAGTTTACAGTCGATAAAACTAGTTTATCAATTGTTAAACTATGTTTAGCTAATATTTGACGCCATATATATAGAAAAGTAAAGCAATATAGTAAATCTAAAGTTCGTCATATTTGTATGGAAGCATTCTCAGATAGTGTAGATTCAAGTTTCTTCAAATCATGACCCCAGGGGCAGGTTGGGGGGACACTGGACGATCAAATTTTTACATACAAGTTTAAAGGGAACAAAATTAGGGGTAGGTCGTACTGGACTACTAGTGCATTTTTTAAAAGCCTTCAATGCTAAACAAATTTTTAATTTTTTTCATAGTCACAGTGCTCAAATGAGCAATGTGGACCTTGGGCGTTAGTTTCTTGTTTTATTTTTACTAATTTTTTAAATCCACGAATTCTACTAAAGACATAACTTTACAATACATGTATATATTTTTCTAATTTTTTAAGAGAGAGAAGGGAAACTTAAGGATAGAGAAAATCTACAGAAAAATATTAAACAAGAAGCCCATGGTCCACATCGCTCATCTGAGCACATAGGCTAGTTAAAAAACACAAATCAGCTCATTATTGAACAGTTTACTTGCTGGGGAGGGGAATTTGAATTTTCGATTACTTGAGAATGTCACTATAATATCAATAAAGTAATCAAACCATATTTGAAAAGATTTTTCCAACATATTACACGATCTCCCATTGTGACTCCTTGCTAACCCCCCACCCCACCCCACCCCGGGACATTATTTGAAATTTAAATCTTCACTATTTGCAGATGCTAACATGTCAATTCGACTGAACAAAACTTTTCTGTTCTGCCAGAAAAATATTTTTTTTTTCATATATATTCCTATGCAAAACTTTGATCCCTCATTGTGACCCCGCCCTACCTTCGGGGGTCATAATTTTAACAAACTGGGGTCATAATTTTAACAAACTTTAATTTAATCTACACTACCTGAGGATGTTTCCATATGAGTTTCATCTTTCCTGGCCCAAATGTTATGGAGGATATGATTTTTGAAAAATGCCATTAATTTTTCACTAATTCACAATTATCTCCCATTGTAAAAGGGATTGGCTTTTTCCTATATATTCCTATGTTAAACCTTGATCAGCCATTGTGGCCCCGCCCTATCCCCTGGGGACATGATTTGTACAAACTTGAATCTGCACTACCTGAGGATACTTCCACATGAGATTCATCTTTTCTGGCTTAATGGTTCTGGAGAAGAAGATTTTTTTATCCCTTTGAAGAGGGCTTGGTCCTTCATTTGAACAAACTTAAATCCCCTTCACCCATGGATGCTTTTTTGGCAAGTTTGGTTTAAATTGGCCTAGTGGTTCTTGAGAAGAAGTCGAAAATGCGAAAAGTTTTCAGACAGACAGGCTGATGGACAGCTAGACGGACTACAGACAAATGTGATCAGAAAAGCTCACTTGAGCTTTCAGCCCAGGTGGGCTAAAAAGATGCGAGAGGGACGGGAAATTTACATAGACATATTCTTCCAGAACTCACAGGCTTCGTCAACAATTAATATTACTAGTAACTGTGTCTGCATGATTATTGTAATGCATGATTATAGGCAATGTACTTATTTGCTTTATTTATTAATATCATTGCTAGAGGATATCATCCATTCAAGGAGAGTATTTTTTTCACTACTTGCTATATTTATAAAACATCCTTGAGAAGTGTTGATTCAAGTTTGTCCAAGTCGTTTCCCCCAGGAAAGTTGGCGAACATCTTTAAATATTTCTACTTGATATTGACATGCACATTACCTGTGACAAGATATTTCCGAGCATGTTATGATTTCTGACCCCTTGACCTTCATGATTGACCTTATTTTTTTTTTTTAAATCAACTTCAGTGATAATTTCTAAATATGACAGGGCGGCGTTCATATTTGACACAATGTCATAAAAAAAATGACATATTACCCACAAAGACACCGAAAGCTGGGGACCACAATTCTTTGAATTTGCTTGTTTTTCTTGCTCCTGCTGTTTGTTTTACGTGTATATCTGGTTTAATTTCTTTTGAGTTCCAGTGTGTATATATACATGCAATACCTCCTCCCTTCGATGGGTGATAATTTACTCATAAATAACAACAGTATTTCAGGATACATTTTTATTACATAATTATTACATTTGTTACATTATTTAGAACGCCAGTCATTGTCCCTCAGGTGTTTCAGTAATATTTCCAGTGACCTGAAAAAAAAAACAACAATATAATAACTACATTCGGCAGTGATTAATCTACTAGTATACAACTGTGTTACGAAAGATTTTAAACAAGAGTTATTAACAGTAACCATAAATATTACATTACTAGTTATATCTTTCTGGTTACAAAATGAAAGATAGACTCAATAACTATTGACGTATATACAGAGGATGTAGTGACGGTTGCTTTCCTGCTTACATGTGACAGAATTTTTAATAACGGTGTCTATAGTACTAAGAAATTGTCGCCCCGTTTTAATTTCGCCCTACTCACAAGTGGGTAAATTTAATATGGGGCGAATTAAAAGAAACAATGATCAGAATTATTCATTAAATAGAACTGCTTTTGGCCAAATTTAAAACGGAGCAGCAAAATTAATTATTTGCAAGTGCAAAAGGGCGAAAATAACATGGGGGAAAATAACCCTGTATACAGTAAAAATAAGGACGAAAATAACACGGGGGGAAAATAACCCTGCATGCAGTATATGCATTTAAAAGTTTATTTTTAAAGATACCTTTCTGTTTGCAAAAGATGAAAGTCACTTTTTTATTCCATCCACTCACAGCCAAATTTGTGATATAGATTGGGTCTGCATCGACATATTCCATTATCTTTCCGTATTTTACATTAGTTCCCTTTCCAACTTTGATTATAAGTTTCCCTTTGATCTCCTTCCAGGACACCCAGAAAGGCAAAAACTTATGGCAGCTTACAATATCTTTTTCGAGGTGTTCGTCCAGACATGGACCCTGCTTCTTATCCCGAAAGCAAGACTTCGTATTTTTCCAGCCGCCAAGAACGAGTTCATACAGAGGCTTGTAATCGTCTGCACCAGAGAGTAGGGCAATGGTAGCGTCATTGCAGGCTTGTACATAGAAATTGAAGCCGTTAAAACGACCATGCGATGCCAGACGATGACTTCCTAGGGTTTTATATTCGTACTTTGAAGGTGTGTAAATAATTACTGGTGCATGGGAATCTGCAAAATTTAAATAGGTACGTCTGTCCTAGTATTGCTGTTTATACGATAATCCTACTGATGTCACATTAAATCAGCAAGTGTCTGACAGATATCTACTTAAAGTGTCTATTTTCTAAAGTCTTCAAAAAATCTATATGTATATATAACTAGAGCAAAGCTCGTTGCAAAGCAACGAGTAGGTCTTCCGTCCTGTTTGACCGGAAGTAACTTTCATTTAAAAAAAAAAAAGAAGAGAGAAATGACGTCTCTAATGATTTAAATCTTCCAAATCTATCTTGAAAATTACAAAAGTAAGCCATTTTTCGCTACTTCCTGTTTGACCGGAAGTGACGTCGTCGACGGACGGAAAATTAAGTTCTATGCTTCCAGTGACAAATATTTTCCAAAAACATGTCAAAAACGGCAAAAATATGCAGTTTCGGACTACTTCCGGTTTGGCCGGAAGTGACGTCACAGGACGTATTTTGATGACATCAGTAGATTTTACTAGAGATTTTCAACAACTTTACTTCTTTGATGTATAATAAATTCTCAATACTTTTTGAGATATCTGGAAAAAACTTTTGGCCCCTCTAGATCCCTTAATTTAGGGGTCAGCCCTTTTTCTGAGATATCATTTGAAAGATCTCATAATTCTGCACAAATTATATTCTATATAGTTTAACAAAATATTTTTAGTTTAGAAGATAAAAAGCAAAAAATGAGTAATTTTTGGCTCTTTTAAGCGTTCTAATTTTTGACCCCTACATAGAGCCATTTTGAATAAAGGAATCGAAAAACAAAAACCGATGTGCACAACTTCAATCTTTCTCTTATCTAAAATCAGTAGAATTTCTGCTCCAGCTTTAGCCGTCTCTGAGCCTTTGTCTGGAAACGAAAGCCTATAAATTTTCGTTTAAAGGGAAATAACTCAAAACCGGAAGTGACTTTTTGAAATTTTAGACAAGATTCTGATAGAATTTAATAACGTCTAGAACCTCTGAAAATTTGAGCGAAATCAATCGAGAAATGAGTGAGATATGAGGCTTCAAAGTTGGCGTCTAGGAAGTAGAAGAAAAAAAAAGAACTAGCGCCATTTTTAATGCAAAAATCAAAAAACAGAAACCGATGTGCACAACTTCAATGCTTCCTCTCCTCAATTTCAAAGGGTTTTGTGCTCCAGTTATTACCTTTTCTGAGCCTTTGTCTGGAAATCGGAGGTATGAAAAATTCAATCAAAGGGCAATAACTCGTTAATAGAAGGTAATTTCCAAATTGTGAAACAGTATTCTAAAAGGGTTTTAAAAAGTCTAAAACCTCTGAAAATTTGAACAAAATCCGTTCAGGAATGAGGAAGATGTGAAACGTCAAAGTTGGCGTCTAGGAAAAAAAAAGAATAATAAGAATAATCTTAATCATCAGAATCAGTAGAGGGTCTTCCTTTGGAAACGGAAGACCTTAATAATAATCTTTACCAACAGAATCAGTAGAAGGTCTTCCGTTGGAAACGGAAGACCTTTCCAACGGAAGACCTTAAAAAGGGAAATGAAATTCTACGATTTTACCGGATCGAATGAAGCAATTCCATTAAAAGCGGTACAATTAATACAGAATTAATTATATGCATTTTATGTTCTCAGCACGAAAAACTTTTATATTTATGCCTTTACCTTTCTCATTTTTGCAAAAGTAGAAATCAGCCGAGGCCCCAAATCCACCACTGACCGCAAAGTACCGGATCTTGATCGGATCCGGATCAGTGTATGACAGGATCTCATCCGTTCCCACCACTTTGCCCTTACCAACCTTAATCGTACCTTTGTTCCAACTGACCCAAAAGTACCGAACTTCATCGCAGTGCAAGACTTTTCCATAGTGATTTGCCAAACATTTTGTTTGCTTTCCTGTTCTTAAGCAAGATCTTGTATTACCCCACCCGCCGATGACAATCTCATACAATTTTTTAGCATCATCCGTGTCTTTCTCGAGCAGTGCTACATGCGCATCATTACATGCTCTTACGGCCAAGACCAGACTGTCTTTCGAAGGACTATAGGAGTAGATGCCGTGCTTGCTGAGAGGTTGGTATTGATAGTACTTCGTTATCATGGATGATATCTCAATGGGCGCCGGTAAAATATGGCTTGCGTTGATAGTAAAATTGAATAAATGCACTTAGAGTATAACAGTTTTTTCATACAAGTTTTCTTTCGATGATATCTTTTTAAAGGTAACTATGTAATTATAGCAAGCCAGTAGTTAAATAAATAATTATTTAGAAATGATTATACTATTTGATAAAATAGTTGCTAAAAAGCACTAATTGCAGTTGAATTTCATGATATTCGTGGTAAAATATATAGGTATAATTCTACAGTCAATATGATGGTTAACTTACGTTGATAGTGTTTTCTGCGATTTTTCATCCAGCAACTGGTTGTCTGTGTAAAAACAAAAAAGTACTCTGACTTAGCCGTTCAGATTATTTTAAACTCTCAATGATTTACTAAAACCGCGTTTTTCTTCGTGGGTGGGGATTTTCTTTTTGTTTAAAAAAAATATTGAGGTTTTATTGACCACTAGAAAAGTAATATTTCCTTGACGGGGAAAAAAGAAAGATCGTGAAAATACATTTAAAGTTTGATGAGTAATATTTCAAAACGAAGGCAAAACCATATTTGATTTTCCCCAAAGTAAATATAATAATGTATTGAGTTGGTGATAGAGTAATGCATTTAAAATATCATCTTTACTAGACAAGGGTTTCCGATCCGAAATTTATTCTAAAGTAGATTTCGGATCGGAAACCCTTGGCTAACGAAAAAGGGAAAATATTGAATAGGTATAAGATTCGAATGAATGCGGGAGAATCTGATTTTTTAAATGCAATATTTATGTAGATTTTAAATCTTATTCGCTTTTAAGTTAAAATGCACAAAGACTGGAAACGATGGGTAAAAAATATAATTATGACTAAAGAATGTCTTACCTGTCCATACTGAATTAGGAGTACAACGACGAAAACTGTCCGGAAAAACATTTTATCCCTTTCCCTGAGTTGGTTCTCAGTGATTTGATCGAAGCTACTGTGGTACTTATACATGACAGTTTAACGTCAATCAGCCTTAGGTCCGACCCCCCTCCTCCTCCTCTGTTTGCCCTGGGGTTCCGAAACTGAACTAAACGACGTAAATGTATAGTCAAGTTTTCCAGGTAAAATGTAATTCGATTTTTTTCTGCGATATTATAGTTTGAGTTTTGTAAAAGGCTATATTTTACATGGACGCTTATTGTATGCGTAATAAAGTGTTCAAGGTTGTTTTCGATTTTTTAGTTCTTCCGGTACATCATGAATTGAAACCTTTTTGCCAAATATTGGTCAAAGCAAATACGGGTCGTTGAAATCGAGATCCGGGAGGGGGTAGTATTCTTGATTTTTGGGAGTTTTGTATTGGACAAATCAGTAAGAATTTTTCAAAAAAGGGAGACAATTTCTGTAATATTTTTTACTGATACGCCTTTCCTTTGAGATTCTCCCTTTTTATAGGAAGAAACTTCTTATTTCTTAGTAATTAAGACAAGTGTACGGTCAAGATTTACCGTGTAGCTTTGCAAAAAAGATATATACAGGTAGAAATGTTGACCAATAATTCCAAGAGATCATGTACATTGTAGGGTAAAGTTTACAAATAAAGTTTGTCATTGAACCCAACCTCTACCCCCATACTAAAATAGCGGGGTGGGAGTGGGGGGTATGACCACTAAAGATAGGCTAAGGATCATTGAAATTTAATAAGCGCATTAATAATTCCTTACTGATAGTATGCATATGCCAAGAATAAAAAACATGAAAACTGTTTCATATTAAATATTAATTTTTTTCTTTCATTTAAACTTAATTATTAATTTACGACTTTTCAAAAGAGTGGATTTTACTAAAATCAACAGCTTAATCACTTATGATTTTTCAACTTTATACACAACCATTCTCCACGATAAATTAAAGTTTTTCAGCTTCTTTTTCAATGAAAATGGAAATCGTAAATTAACGGACCTTGTTATTGGTTATTTGCAAAATTATTTTGTTATGAATTATTCAGATTGTACACACAAATACTCTAAATCTGATGTTGACATTAAAAAAGATGCTCGAGTTTCTAATTGACAATATCTATGATGTTTTTAGAGACCAGGTCTTCCAACAACCTGTTGGAATTCCCTGGTACAAATTGAGCCTCACTATTAGAAGACTTTTTTTTTATACATACGAAGCATATTTTTGTGCAAAATCTTTTGCGTGGAAAGAAGAAAACACTTCAAATCAACATTTAGATATATCGACAACATATTGTTAATTAACAATCATGGTATTATCCTGGTGAGCTTGAGCTAAAAGGTACCACAGAGTCTGACACATCTGTTTCATACTTGGGATATTTTACTTGAAAAGGACGTTAATGGTAATCTTACAACCAAGCCATATGATAAACGTGATGACTTTAACAGTTCTATCGTCAGCTTCTCTTACTGATGCAGCAATATACCTTCATCACTTGCATACGGATTTTATATATCTCAGTTGATTCGATACGCAAGAGCATATGAACAATTTCTAAAATGAGGTAAATTATTGACAAACAAGTTGATGAAGAAGGAAATGGGGATAACGAACAGTATTCAATATCAAAGTCCATAATGATAAAACAATACAAAATAGGAGCAGAGCAAACACAGACCTCCGAAACATCAGAGGTGGGATCAGGTGCCATGGAGTAGTGAGCATCCCCTGCTGACCGGTCACACCCGCCGTGTGCCCCTTGTCATGATCAGGAAATAACGGAAAAATCCGTCGTCAATTCAGTGTATGAATAATGGACTAACAATTAGTATGTAAAACGTCAGTCAGCATTTGACTAAATGATAAATTGTATTTGCTGACAAGGTCATTGTATCGACCATAGAACTTACAAAATGATGACTTTAAACAAGACTGCTGATATTATTGTTTCAACGACGTATTGTCAATTAACAATGGTAATTTTCATTCCTACGTCGATACGATATATCCTGTTGAGCTTGAGATAAAAGGTACCACAGAGTCTAACACATCTGTTTCATAATGGGATATTTTACTTGAAAAAGACGTTAATGATAATCTTACAACCAAGGTATATGATAAACGTGATGACTTTAAGGACATTGGCAACGCAGGGTTTCCGGAGAGAAAAGGTTTATACATAGGTTTTTTCACTTATGAAAAAAGTCATTTAGAGTTATCTCGCGTATGGAATTCTCTAGGCGCTGAAAACAAATATAGCATACGTTACAGATCAAGCAGCCACGGGTAGGAGAGAGCTACAGTGATGTGCCATAAGTGTTCGTCCAAATTCAAAATGGCCGCCGTAGTAACGAGACGCTTCGGAAAAATAAAACACAGAAATAAAATTATAAAATATTTTTTCTTACCTTAATACTTTGTTATATAGCCTTTTGACCTCAGAACTTTCTGTATTCGTCTTGGGATCGACCTGTATAAGCCCTGAACATAATAAATTGGGATGTTTATCCAGATACGTCGAATGGCTGCCTCCAGCTGATTTTTACACAAGAATATTTCGTTGCCGTTTTTCAGTTCTCTTTTCAGTCTCAACCAGATATTTTCAATAATGTTCAAATCAGGACTCTGAGCGGGCCAAACCATTGAATGAATATTATTCTGTAATTTATATTCTTGAACTACTCGGGCTCTGTGAATAGGGGCGTTGTCATCTTGAAATATATAGTTATTTCGAGGAAAATGGCGTGCTATGACTGGCCAAAGTTGATCTTCAATTATATCAATGTATTTTCTAGCATTAATGTTACCATCTACAACAGTCACAGTCCCTACACCGTTGAAAGTGATGCAGCCCCATATCATTAAACTAAACTTCGGTGTTGGAGGTTGCGAGAGACAACATGGCATCCACTCTTCGCCCACCTTTCTCCATATAAAAACACGGTTATCAGTCCCAACGTCCACTTTGCACTCATCACTAAAGATGACCCTGTTCCAATAATTATCTATAGTTTTGTATCTGTTTCCTCTACACCAGGAGAGCCGTGCTTTTCTGTTCACTTCGCGAATTCTTATGCGCTTTCGAACAACTCTTCTAAAATACCCCTGTTTGTACAAATTTCGCTGAACTGTCCGTTTAGATATAGCAGAGTCTCTATTTTCATTGAATAAGGCTGTTATGTCTGATAATTTTCTCTTTCTGTTTTCTTTCACCAACCTTAAAATGCTGCGACTGTCTCTGTCACTTAGCTTTGCCTGCTTCCCTTTCCTCGGTATGTTTTCTACACTTCCTCGCTTGCGATACCGGTCAACTACAGAAGTTATTGTAGACCGGGGAATTTGTAATCTCCTTGCTATTTCTGAATGTTTTAATCCAGACAGGTAAAGAGAAACGATGACTTCTTTAACATCAGTACTCAATTCTTTACGCACGGTAGCCATTTTGTTTACAGGGGAAATACACAGCAGACGAAAATAATTTTGCTACGTAATTGTGACACGTGACAGTCACGTGGATATGCTATGAATATATACTTATTTATTCAACTTTGACGCCATGGTTAAAAGATACAGCGTCGACGAAGTTATGTGAAAATGTAAAGTGACGTAATGAAAATTGAATTTGGACGAACACTTATGGCACATCACTGTACATGCGGACTCCGAATCGTGGCTTGAGACGATCATGGATCTAATGCAGGCTAATAAAGTAAAATCACTTTTTGCTTTTTGCTTGATTTATTTTACACTCTACATAAACATGCCCAATACTTTATATCGCGATTACTCAACTTAGCGGAACTCTTTTGCGATGAAGATAGGAAACGTCTGTTGGATGGGGACAAATGTGCTACTGAATACAATGCAAGATCGGTTATTGTAGAGTTTATAATGATAGATAAGTAAAAAATCCGGGTGGAATACCTTGCTTAAAAATCACTGAAATAGCCTAATTAATTTTTGAGACGAGCTAATCCCAAAATGTTATATTTTTAACGATATTTTTAACTAAGCGGACTTTTCTCATTAAATTTTCATTGAAAATCGTCACATTTAAAAGCTGATTCAATATTCCAAACTTTCCTTAATTGACAATCTACTATTTGGAGTCCAATTCTTGGCAATACATTGCACTTTCGGCATTAAATTGATCGAATCATTTGATTGTTACTACTGTAATCAATGTCATGTGTCCCCAAAATCCAGAGCTTTCTCGACTCTTCCGCAAAAGAGCGGTAGTAAGTTAGATAACTGCGAGGTAATTGCACGTATTACTATACCATTTTTTGACACAAATTCACCTTTATATATTTTAGTTTACTTATAAGTTAAAAGATTGAGATCGATTTCAACTCTTAAGCTTAGAATAGGCAATTGGTTTATTGAATATTTAGCTATACATTTGCAGTTAAAAGTTTTGATATGAGCACAGTATAATGTCCTTTCATTCATTTACAAATTTCAAGACGAAATTTTCAGTCGTATAGGCGTACACGTACCAAGTACGAGGGGGGGGGGGGGGAGTCCCTCCCCAAGCACCTGTGACCCCTTTAAGAAAGCAGTGCTCTGAGGAATAAGCTAAACATACAGTAAACAAACAAAATTTTGTGCCGTAAAAAATCAGTCAAAAATTCTGTTAATCTGGAATTTTGTCCTAGTAGTCAGCTTAGACACAGATTTTCATTGTCACATTTAATCCGGAAAAATTCTTGTTTACAGACTCAGTTTGGGACTTTACAATCTACAAAATGGCGAGGTATATTAGTGAACACAATCGCAACTTCTCGGGCCTTTCCGACAAGCGGAAAAACGACCTCGAATGTATATGGAAGACGCAATGACAACCCTCTTTTTTCATGATCTTTGAAATAAATGCATGGAGACCTTTTATCTGTATAATAAGAAATTTAACTTTATTCAATGTAATGATATTACCTAAAATATACTATAGAAGGGGCTTCTAACTTCGTCTATCCGATATTTGAATCAACAGGAAATGTATAAATTTTTAGTATCCGGTGATGTTAATATTTCCGACCTCTGACGGAAAGACCCGAGATGATGCGATTGTTGGTGGACATAGAACGTCCCAAAACGGAATGCATAAAACAGTGACGTTTTGTGGTTGCACATGCGCAGAAGTGCAAACATTTCAATATGGCGGAGGAATCAAAACGAAATCTTGAAAGGTGAATAAAATTGGTTTAAACTAAGCATTAAGTAACCCATCAATAGAGAAAAATAGATTGTTAAAACCTACAGGTAACAAACTTTTACAATATAAGGTTTATCTTTTTATTCATGACTCTGTAACCTAATAGTTAACTGCGAGCTCTAATGACAGCGCCTGGGCGAAGAGAAAATTCGGACTACTGCATATTCATTCGATAGATTTTTTTTTTACCGCAGTAATTTGGACCTACAATTCATCGCTTCATGAACAAAAGATAAAGCAACGTTCTCGCGAGAATAACAACAAAAGTTAAACAAATGATAAACTTGCTTTGATATGAATTTATTGCAGAAAAATAGTCAATAAAAACTGTTCTTAATTAAATCAGCCCTCTTCAGGGTTGGGTTTGTTAAAATATGCATACGAAGTCATGTGATGTCAGAGTATTATAAGCACCAAATGTCAGTTGTCACGTGCGGCTTGACGAGCCCAATCAAAATGAAAACGAAATAAGTATCTGTGCTCGCCCTTACGGTGGCACCGTCAACATATTATATATCTGTTTTATAGGACATGAGATGTCTGTTCTGAACAGGAGTATAGTTATTCGATACTGATATCTGTTATTTAAGACATGATCTGTCTGTACTGAACTGTTTATCATGTCATTATGGATATCTGTTATACAGGACATGAGACGTCTGAACTGAACTTGAGTACCCTCATTCAATACTGATATCTGTTATTTAAGACATGATATGTCTGTACTGAACTGTTTATCTTGTCATTACTGATATCTGTTATACAGAGACGTCTGAACTGAACAGGAGTACCCTCATTCAATACTGATATCTGTTACATGAGACATGATATGTCTGTACTGAACTGTTTATCTTGTCATTACTGATATCTGTTATCCAGGACATGAGATGTCTGAACTGAACAGGAGTACCGTCATTCAATACTGATATCTGGTATATGAGACATGATATATTTGTAATGAACTGTTTACATGAGATGTCTGAACTGAACAGGAGTACCGTCATTCAATACTGATATCTGGTATATGAGACATGATATATTTGTAATGAACTGTTTATCTTGTCATTACTGATATCTGTACTGATATCTGTTATATGAGACATAATATGTTTGTTTTGAACTCCTAATCATGTCATTACTGATATCAGCTGTTATACAAGACATGATATGTCTAAACTGAACAGGAGTACTGTCATTTATTACTGATATCTTTTATACAGGACATGTTATGTCTGAACTGAACTGGTTATCATGTCATTACTGATATTTGTACTGATATCAGTTATATAGGACATAAGATGTCTTAACTGAACAAGAGTACTGTCATTCAATACTGATATCCGTATCCGTACGCACTAAACAGACATATAACAGACACCATGACTGAATGATGGAACTCCTGTTCAGTTCAGACGTCTCATGTCCTGTATAATAGATATCAGTAATGACAAGATAAACAGTTCAGTACAGACATATCATGTCTTATTAAACAGATATCAGTATTGAATGATGGTACTCCGGTTCAGTTCAGACATATCGTGTCCTGTATAACAGATATCAGTAATGACATGATTAGGTGTTCAGAACGAACATATCATGTCTCATATAACAGATATCAGTACTGAATGACGGAACTCTTGTTCAGTTCAGACATACCGGGTATCATGTCCTTTATAAGAGATATCAGTAATGACAAGATAAACAGTTCAGTACAGACGTCTCTTGTCCTGTTTAACAGATATCAGTTCAGATATCAGTAATGACAAGATAAACAGTTCAGTGCAGACATATCCTGTCCTATATAACAGATATCAGTATTGAATGACGGTACTTCTGTTCAGTTCAGACATATCTTGTCCTGTTTAACAGATATCAGTACAGATATCAGTAATGACAAGATAAACAGTTCACTACAGACATATCATGTCTCATATAACAGATATCAGTATCGAATAACTATACTCCTGTTCAGAACAGACATCTCATATCCTATATAACAGATATAGGCCTATAATATGTTGACGGTGCCACCGTAAGATCGAGCGCAGATACTTATCACTGTGGAAAAGTCAGCCCAGGTTATCACAGAGGAAAAGTCAGCCAAGCTTATCACAGAAGAAAAGTCAGCTGAGCTTATCACAGAGATAAAGTCAACCGAGCTTATCACAAAGGAAAAGTCAGCCGAGCTTATCACAGAGAAAAAGTCAGCCAAGCTTATCAATGCGGAAAAGTCAACCCAGATTATCACAGAGGTAAAGTCAGCCGAGCGTATCTCAGAGGAAAAGTCAGCTGAGCTTATAACAGAGAAAGAGCCAACTGAGCTTATCACAGAGGAAAAGTCAGCCCAGCTTATTTCAGAGGAAAATCAGCCCAGCTTATCACAGAGGAAAAGTCAGCCCAGCTTATCATAGAAGAAAAGTCAGCCCAGCTTATCCCAGAGGAAAAGTCAGCCCAGCTTATCACTGAGGAAAAGTCAGCCCTGGTTATCACAGAGGAAAAGTCAGCCAAGCTTATCACAGAAGAAAAGTCAGTTGAGCTTATCACAGAGAAAAAGTCAACCGAGCTTATCACTGAGGAAAAGTCAACCAAGCTTATCACAGAGGAAAAGTCAGCCCAGCTTATCACTGAGGAAAAGTCAGCCCAGGTTATCACAGAGGAAAAGTCAGCCGAGCTTATCACAGAAGAAAAG
Organism: Saccostrea cuccullata; assembly: GCF_032062105.1. Lineage (NCBI taxonomy): Eukaryota > Metazoa > Mollusca > Bivalvia > Ostreida > Ostreidae > Saccostrea > Saccostrea cuccullata. The sequence continues at coordinate 14,456 of NW_026927000.1, read as the reverse complement.
TCAGCCGAGCTTATCACAGAGAAAAAGTCAGCCAAGCTTATCAATGAGGAAAAGCCAACACAGATTATCACAGAGGAAAAGTCAGCTGAGCTTATAACAGAGAAAGAGCCAACTGAGCTTATCACAGAGGAAAAGTCAGCCCGGCTTATCATAGAAGAAAAGTCAGCCCAGGTTATCACAGAGGAAAAGTCTGCCCAGCTTATCACAAAAGAAAAGTCAGCCCAGTTTATCCCAGAGAAAAACTCAGCCAAGCTTATCACTGAGGAAAAGTTAGCCCTGGTTATCACAGAGGAAAAGTCAGTCGAGCTTATCACAAAAAAGTCAGCTGAGCTTATCACAGAGAAAAAGTCAACCGAGCTTATCACTGAGGAAAAGTCAGCCCAGGTTATCACAGAGGAAAAGTCAGCCGAGCTTATCACAGAGAAAAACTCAGCCGAGCTTATCACAGAGAAAAACTCAGCCAAGCTTATCACTGAGGAAAAGTTAGCCCTGGTTATCACAGAAGAAAAGTCAGCCCAGCTTATCACAGAGGAAAAGTCAGCCCAGCTTATCACAGAGGAAAAGTCAGTCGAGCTTATCACTGAAGAAAAGTCAGCCCAGCTTATCCCAGAGGAAAAGTCAGCCATGCTTATCACTGAGGAAACGTTAGTCCTGGTTATCCCGGAGGAAAAGTCAGCCGAGCTTATCACAGAAGAAAAGTCAGTTGAGCTTATCACAGTGGAAAAGTCAGCTGAGCTTATCACAGAGGAAAAGTCAACCCTGGTTATCACAGAGGAAAAGTCAGCCGAGCTTATCACAGTGGAAAAGTCAGCTGAGCTTATCACAGAGAAAAAGAAATCAACCCAGCTTATCACTGAGGAAAAGTCAGCCCAGCTTATCCCAGTGAAAAAGACGTCACCAAACCTTGGATCATCACCAGATCCAGAATGTCTAGAGGTGTCAAGGAATCAAGATACTCCATTCATTACAGGGGAATCATTATCGCATGAGGTATTACATAAAATTTTCAAATTTTATGTACATGTAATTATTTATTCAATCTATAAATTGAAGCGGAAGGAAATTTTAAGATGTGCCTGTCTAAATTGAATATTTTTTGCTTTCTTTTCCCATATTTTTTTAAACTAGTATAATTGTTGTATGAAATCCTTACACAATATGTACATGTGTATGTAATAACAATGTGACTGTTCTACATTTCCCAGCTTCTGAAGGAAGACATTGCTGATGAATACATTAATAATGATAAGGAACCTGAAGATGATGATTACGATGATGATGATGATGATGGCCTGTTTGGCCCTAGAAAGCTCTTCTTCTTTGGTGTTGACTATTTTAAGGTAAAATTTATGCTTAATGACCTTAAATCCAAATTTTATTTTTATTTTGCTTGTGGATAAAATTATTTATTCATTATGGGTTATTTTTTATCTTAACTTAGTGTACATGTATTAAATTTGTTTTAGGGTGCTAAAAAATCCATTTGGTGAAAACAAACAAAAGCTTGATGGAAGGACAGAAAAATAGTTTGAAGGAAAACCTAAAAAAAAAATGTTATATAAATGTAATAAATGTCAGTTATTTACAGAATCAATTGTTAAATATTTATAATTTTATATAATCAAAATAAGGTACAGAGGTGTATTTGATATGTAGTACAATAACAATTACATGTGTACAGATTGTATGTAGAAAAACTTGGAATGACCATATACATGTTTGAAAAGAGATACAATTAAGAATTTGCCTGATAAATGAAGTGACAAGGCCTTGGAAATTGAGGGTTCTTGTCAAGGAATTTTTGCTTGGTAGTCCCGTTCACCTAAAAATGTTCGGTTGCGCAAAAAAGAAAAATACTATAGTAAACTAAAAATGTTTCCTTCCGGCCTGTCAGCTTAAAAGAAACCATTCAAAAGTGAACTTGAACAAACTTAAATTTGAACAAATTTGAATCTATATTAGCCAAGGATGCTTTCATGTAATTAATATCAATTAATGTTCTTGAGAGGATAAAAGATTTCCCCAATGTTTTCCTAAAATTTTGATTGCTTATTGTGGCTCCACCCTACCCTTAGGGATCATTATTTGAACAAAACTGAATCTACTTTATATCAGGAAGCTTTCAAATAAGTTTTGTCATTTATTTAGCTGAGAAGATTTTTAAATGATCCCACCCAATATCTACTTTTTTCTCCATTACTTCCCCTTTCAAGAGAGCATATGACCCTTCATTTGAACAAATTTGAAGCCCCTTTACCCAAGAATACTCTCTGTCAAGTTTGGATGAAAGAGGCCCAGCGGTTTTGATTAAGCCCGAAGAATATGAAAATGAGAAAAGTTTACGACGATAACAAACAACGGATAAAGTTTAGGTCAGAAAACGCACATAAGACTTCGGTTCAGGTGAGCCAAAATATGTTTTGTCAGATGAATAAAATAAAGTCGACGTGTATACAGTTGATATTGTTTTTGGGATATTTAACTCAACCAAAAAAAAAAATAATAAGAAATCTCTCTACCAACGCTAAGAGACGGATTTCCTTTCACATTTTTATCTTTTTCACCTTTTTTCAAAATTGTCATGTAAATTACAACATATGAAAAATGGTGATACACAAGGAAGTTCTTGTACATGTGCGAAGAGATTCGTGATCAATTTAGCCTTGTCAATTATTTGGAAAACAATGACAACTTGCGAAATGTAAGCAAAGAAGTGGTCCATGGGCCGCACCGTTCGCCTTAGTTACTTTGGCCCTGTCGTTCTTCACTAGACCCCCCTTATGGCCTCGCCCAACCCCATGATATCAACACTTAATTTAGGAACTACACGGCCCCAGGATACTTCTACAGAAGTTTCATCTTTTATGGCACGTGCAGACAATAAGACTTAAGTATATTCCCATATACATGTATATTTCATTGTAAAACTAAGCTCTTGTTTAGAGCCTCAGTCTATCCCTTAGGGAATGAGTTCAACAATTTCTAGAATTTATACTACCCCAGGATTCGTCTGCATAATTTTCATCTTTTCTTGCCAAGTGGTTCCTGAGAAGATTCTAAGATTTTTACGAAATATTTCATTGTAAAACGTTTACTCCTCATTGTGTCCCCATGGTAGGCTAGCACTGCAGGCCATGAATTGAACGATTTAGAATCTACAATTCCTCAGGAAGCTTCCACATAAGTTTCATCTTTTCTGACCCCTTGGTTCCATAGAGGAAATTTTTTAATGACACCGCCCTATTTTTGTATTTTTCTTGGAAGATTGCTTAGTCCTCTTATATAAAATTCGAAATTTCCTTTACCCATGGATTCGTAGCGCCAATTTTGGTTAAAATTGACCCATGCAGTGATTCTTGAGAGAAAGTTGAAAATATGAAAAGTGTACAGGCGGACAGATAGACAGAGAAAAACTCATTTGAGCTTGACAAATGATAAACAATGCATAATGAACAGACCCTGACGCACAACAAGTTTACATTAAAGCAAAACCAACAACTGCGTACATAACAAACATATCTATATGAATGCAAAACGAACAATCATCTTAGCAGAACAAACGTACATAAAAACACTACAAACGAAAAAACTTAACAAACGGGCAGGCGGTAAATCTAGCCTTTATGACACCATTGGGATGTGATTTGCAAGTCTTTTCTTTGTCCTCCGTTTCGTGAAAGTAAGGGGACACTAAATCTCATCCGTCTGTAAGTCTGCCAGGTCTATCCGTCTGCCACAAAAACTTTAACTTTGGTCATATCTTTTGAATGGGACTTTCATATTACACATGTGTCTTTTACTCGTGACAAGACCTTTCTAAATACACTAAAAATTTTTATCCCCTTACCTTGATCTTGACGTTTGACTTTTTAACCAATAAAAGTCCTTTCTTAATTTTGAATTTTGACCTATTGACCTTGAAGTTTAAACTACTTTTCAGAAATGTTCCTTATGACTTTTGATTTAGAAGAGATAGGGCTTTCATATTTGACAGGTGCATAGCCTGTGGCAAGATATTTCCGAGCATGCTATGATTTCTGACTTCTTGACCTTCATGTTTGACCTATTCTTTTCCAAAACACCCCCAAAAACTTTAAAACTTTGGTGACAACTCTTGAATGACATATGAAAGGGCATTCATCATCTTTGACACAACATAAGTAATGACATATTACCCACAAAGACACCGAAAGCGGGGGACCACAATTCTTTGAATTTGCTTGTTTTGAATGCAAATTAAATATATAATAACCTGAAGGTCAAGGTCATTTATGATATCCAATGAAAGGCCCTGTCACAAGGATTAAATATTTGAAATATGAAAACGTTAGCCCTAACCCTATAAAAGTTATGGTCAAGGTTTGTTTTAAAAGTAGGTTAAACTCCAAGGTCAAAGGGTCAAAGTTCATGGTATCTAATGAAAGGTCTTTGCACAAGGATTACATATCTGAAGTATGAAAGTCCTCGCCCTTACCATTCAAAAGTTATTGTTAAGATTAAAGTTTTTGCACAAGTACGGAAATCTCCGAGGTCAACAGGTCAAATTTGTTGGTATCCAATGAAAGGTCTTGCCATAAAGAATGCATATGTAAAATATAAATGTCCTAGTTTATATTGTTCAAAAGTTATGGCCAAGGTTAAAGTTTTTAAAAGAATAGGTCAAACTCCAAGGCGAAGGTCAAAGGGTCAAAGTTTTTGATATCCAATGAAAGACCTTGTCACAAAAAATAAATATATGCAGTATGAAAGCACTAGCCCTAACTCTTCAAAAGTTTTGGTCAAGGTATATTATTTAAAGTATGTCAAACTCCAAGGTCAAGGTCAAAAGGTCTAAGTTCTTTGTATCCAATGAAAGGTCTTCTCATAATGATTACATATGTGAATTATGAAAGCCCTATCTGTTACCGTTCAAAAAATTTGGCCAAGGTAAAAGTTTTTTCACAGGTACAGAAATCACCAAGGTCAACGTCAATACGTCAAGGTCTTGCCACAAAGAAAGAGTTGAATTTTCTCAAATGCATGTCAAACTCCAAAGGTCAAGATCAGAAGTTATTCGTACCCAAAGAAGATCTAAATTTGTCACAAGAAATACACCTGTGAAATATGAAAGCCACAGCGTGACCCACTCGATCAAAAGTTATGAGCAAGGTTAAAGTTTTTGCGGACAAACAGACAGAGAGACGGACGAATAGGCCAAAAACTATATACATCTGGATCTTCGATTGAGAGGACATCAAAAGAATACTTGTAAAATAACAATAAAGCCATGATTAATTTTTAGTTCAATTGAGCAGAAGATTCAGTGAACTATTCTGATCAAAATTTATAAGTTGTCTGTCGTCGTCGTTGTAAACTTATCACAATCTGATCTTCTTCTCCAGAACTACTGGGCTAATCTCAACCAAACTTGGCACAAAACATCCTTTCAAAGGTGAAGGGGATTCAAGTTTGTTCAAATGAAGGTCCACGCCTTCTTCCAAGGGGAGATAATTACGAAATAGCGAAAAATCAATGGCACAGTTGAAAAATCTTCTTCTCAAAAACCAAGCGGCCAGGAGAAACTCACGTGGAACCAATGTCAGAAAGTGTAGAATCAAGTTTGTTCAAATCATGACCCTCCAAGGGTAGGGTGGGGCCACAATGGACGTTTAAAGTTTTACATAGGGATATGTAAGAAAAATCTTTTAAAAATCTAAATCTTCTCAAGAACAGTCAAGCTATGATTGTTCATATATGAAATTATTCTCAGATGGTGTGGATTCAAGTTTGTTCAAACCATGACTCCTGTAAGTATGGTGGCAGTCACAATGGACGACCCAAATTTTGCATAAGAGTATATAGGAAAAAAATCTTCAAAATCTAAATCTTCTCAAGAACAGTAGAGCTACAATTGGTCACATTTATAGGGAAGCATTCTCAGATGGTGTAGATTCAAGTTTGTTCAAATCATGACCCCAGGAGCAGGGTGGGGCGACACTGGACGATGAAAGTTTTACCAAGAAGTGTGTAGGAAATTTTTTTAGGGGTAGGTCGAACGGGACTAGTTGTGCAAAAAGCCTTTCAAATGCTAAACAGATTTTTACTTTTTTTCCTAGCCACAGTGCTCAAGTGAGCAATCTGGACCTTGGGCGTCTTGTTTTATTTCTATTTAATTTTTTAAAAATCTTTTTTAATTCACAAATTCTAAGACATATCTTTACATATTTTTTCTATATTTTTAAGAGAGATAAAGATTTAAGGATAGAGACAATCTAGTGACAGATAAAAAAGATATAAGAGAGAGGGAAAATTTACATAAACAGATTCCTCCACGGGTCCTGGTCTTCGTAAAAAGTTATCTGATTATTTTTCTTATAGGTAATATACTTATTTGCTTCATTCATATCTTTGATCGGGGATATCAGTTCATTCAAGGAGAGTTTTTTTTTATCACTACATGCCATATTTATATAGTAACATGCTTGAGAAGTGTTGATTCATGTTTGTTGAAGCCCCCCCCCCTCCGGGAATTTGTTTTCACCTTTGTTCTGATCAATACACCTGGATTAAGGATGGGGTTGAAATATTTTGCATATGAATAGGTATATCGGAGAAAAAACTGCTACTGAAGAACAGCAAGACCATTTTTATTCAGGCGGTAGACCCTGAGCCTCTTGTTTTATTTAGATATTGTTGCAATAGTCATGAGCGTTTTCATGCTTGGAAAAAGTTTTGCCGATTTAAAAAAATGCAAAACCGTAGAATTAGAGATTTTAATAATCAAATTGTTTAGAACTTTAATTTGTAACCCCTATCTTTATAGACAAATAGACAAAGAATGTGGAGATCTCTAGAATGTGACGAAAATATTTTCTTTTTTGGGTCATCCCATGACGGTGTACATAACGAAAGGAATGATAGTGAAATTATATAATAGGGTTTATCTCATAAGGATAAACTAGGTTATTTAGTGCAGTAATTACTGGTGCATAATTTTACTGGGCAAAGGGCAGTAACTCTTATAAATAAATCAATGGTGGTTTCCCTGTGGTGTACCCCTTTTTTCTATGACGTGATCATGCGCAAACTTGTCTTTGATTTGGTGAGCATGCGCTTTCAAATCTTCCTTTTTCTTCATCAACCCTCAGAGCAGAACACACGAAATTTTTGTGTCCGTCAAATTTTGTTTAAATCGACATCCATCATTGGCATCGATAAAATAAACTGGAAAGATGTTGCGAGCTCCCAGAAAATCGAAGTCCAAGAGTCCATATGCCCGTCCTAGCGGTCAAGCTGCTGCAGCCATCTCCACTGCGGTTAGGACCACGCCACGAACCCAGGCGGCCATTACACGGACTAGGCCTCAAAGCACTACAGCTACGTCAACCGTTTCGGCGACGGCGACGCTACCTCAGGTTCCTACTTTAACCACCGGTATTCCTGTTAGCAGCATGATGGAACAAGCCTTACAGACCCAGCCAAGTCAGCAGGACGTGGTTAACGAACAGGGGACTGGGAGCACAACTGACCCAGGTACAATACACACAGTTGATTCATTGGCTTTGCCTTTACCATTTATAAGTACAGCTTCCCCCTTAGGTGTTCATGTATCACAAAGTTTGAAAGAAAATATATATAACAATGAATTTGTTCATCTCAACAAACTACTATTTCATGACCCCACGTCTACACATACAAATCAAATAGTTTTTGAGGATGGTACATTCCAACTTAAACCCAAGATTAAAGAACAAAAAATTGTGAACATATCTCAGTGGGTGGATGCTTTTTTGATTTTTGGATCAATTTATTTAGTGAAGCATCCTACTGAAGCATTGTCTTTGTTCAGGTATATGGCAACGATAAAGAGGGGGGCAGATAATATTTATCAGGGTTGGCAAGAATATGACATTCAGTTTCGATTAAAAAAGTCATTCAACTCGGCAATCAGTTGGGCATCTGTGGATGCAGAACTCTGGTTAGTTTATATGCAACCACCAAGTAATAAAGCAAGTGGGAATCAGTCGAGAAATCCTCAAACTAGCTTAGCACCTTCTCGTTTAAAATGCTATAGTTTTAATTTTCAAGGGGTGTGTAATAAATACATGTGTAATTATTTACACCAATGTCTTAAGTGCAACGTCCTACATCCTATGAAAACTTGTATCAAAGGTAGCCAGTTTCAAACAACTTCAGTAAATCAGAATACAAACAATAATTATTACAGGAACAGTGGAAACCAGTTCCAGAAGGGACAAAAACATTAGTTTACAAGTGGCAAATGGTCTTCAGCTCCAGCTATGGGATTTGGGCAGATCACCTATAAATGTATCACTTTTAGAACAGTGTTACAAAATTACCCAGACCGTGAGAATGCCAAATGTTTGGCTAATGGTTTTAAATTTGGTTTTAAATTAAATTACCTTGGAGATAGAAAACGGATAGAATATAAAAACATGCTATCTACCCAACAATTTGTAAATGAGATTCAGGTCAAGATAGACAAAGAAATAGAGCTTGGGAGAGTGTTAGGCCCTTTTCCTTACCCTCCCATTTCTTATTTACGTTGTAACCCCATAAGTATTCTTCCAAAGAAACAAGGGGGTTGGCGCATGATCACCAATTTATCTTATCCTATAGGGGATAGTGTGAATGATTATATAGATTCAGAGTTGTGTTCGGTCAATTATTCAACTTTTGATGATGCATTAAAAGTCATTTCGGCCAAAGGTGAGGGGCATTTATGGCAAAAATGGATGTTTCAAATGCATTTAGGTTGTTACCTATATGTCCTCAAGATTTTTGTTTATTAGGTTTCAAAATTGCAGACTCGTACTACATAGACAAATGTTTGCCCATGGGCTGTTCAATATCTTGCTCATTGTTTGAAAAGTTTTCAACTTTTCTTCATTGGGAAGTGCAGCATAGATCAAATATTGAGAGTATAGTTCACTATTCAGATGATTTTTTATTTGTTGGAGAGAAATCTACAGATGAATGTCAAATATTAATGTGTTATTTTCAAGAACTCTGTCAAGGGCTGGGGGTTCCATTAGCTGTAGAGAAAACTGAGGGTCCAACTACTCGTATTTGTTTTTTGGGCTTAGGCATTGACACTATAACTCAAACGATTTTTATTCCAGAGGACAAAATAAAGGAATTGTTGTCAAAGATCCAAAATGTTCTAAGTTGTAAAAAGGTAACGCTCAAGCAGTTGCAATCCCTCGTAGGAGCATTGGCCTTTGTAGTAAAGGCATTACCAGCAGGAAGGGCTTTTTCTCGTAGGATTTATGGGCAATGGAGGGAGTTAAAAAATCATTTCATTTCATTAGAATAACAAATGAAATTAGAATGAATTTGCAGATGTGGGTTCAATTTTTGCTCAACTTTAATGGTACTACGCCATTTCCTTCGCAACATTGGCATGACAGTGAATTTTTAGAATTTTTTACAGATAGTTCAGGAGCATATGGTTGTGGGGTAGTATTTGGAAATCATTGGTTTTGTTTATCCTGGCCTACATACTGGTCTTCAGACATAATTAGGGATATAACATTACTGGAGCTTGTTCCCATAGTATTGGGTATTAGTATTTGGTCATCTAAACTTAAAAACCTTAAATTGTTGCTTCATGTAGACAATATGGCTCTAGTGCAGATTATCAATCAAAAAACGTCAAAAAACAAAAGAGTCATGGTGTTGCTACGTTTCTTAGTTCTGAAAACTCTTCAATTTAATATTCAAATTAAAGCGCAACATATAATGGGTGTGAAGAATAATGTGGCTGATGCAATTTCTCGATTTCAGTGGTCCAGGTTCAGGCAGCTAGCCCCTTTGGCAGATCGATTTCCCTCTTCGGTACCAATGCAATTTTGGGAAATTATGGAGAAACTATAAACAAACTTTTGCAAGATAGCATATCAGAAAATACTGGTAAAGTTTATAAACAAGGACTACAGAGTTTTTATAATTTTAGAGTCAATTGTGAATTTCAGCAAACCTGGCCTCCACCTCTTGACCATATTTTGAATTTCATAGCTTATATGTCTGAGCAGGGATGTTCCTTTTCTACAGTCAAATGCTACATATCAGGGATAAGTTTTCTAATTAATGTAAATGGTTGGAAAAATCCGTTAGAGTCTTTTTTGGTGAAGAAATTGATGGCAGGGTACAAAAAGTCGTCGTTGTCTTGTGATATGCGTCGACCAATCACATTGGCATTGTTGCACAGATTATTGAGTGCAGTACAGCATTTGGCTTTCTCAACATATGAAGCAGTATTATTTCAGTCATCTTTTGCCTTGGCATTCTTTGCATTGTTGAGAGTAGGTGAAGTTATAGATTTAAGAAGGGATGATATTCAGATTTTAGACAGGGGAATATCAGTGTTTATAAAAAGTTCAAAAACGGACCAATTAGGCTCTGGGGCTTCAGTTTGGGTGCCTAACACGTCAAAATCAGTACTGCTGATGAATTTGTGGAAGGAGTTTTCCCTGCTGTCTAGCAAAATTGATAGGGATGTGTATTTTGCCCACTTTAACTCAAAGCCATTGACATAGTTTCAGTTTTCTAGCATGTTACATAAATCCTTAAAATTTCTAGATATCAAAACTTCGAGTTACAAAACCCACTCATTTCGTATTGGGGGTGCTACTCACTTGTATTTGGAAGGGTTGTCTGAAAGTGAAATTCAACAAAAGGGTAGATGGAAATCAACAGCATATAAATCATACATTCGTCCTTTAAATACTTAGGTGCAAGTGTTAAGGTTATTGATAGAAATTACACAATATGTTTGATTGAAATTGATGCATTGATTTTCTACAGGGGTCATTTCGATTATAGGATCTTCAATTGTACATTGGGCACATAGCTATGCAGTCAAATCTAATCAGTCAGACCTGGGATTAGGCCAAACGAAAATATTGTGGCATGGAATTCGTGGAATGGTATGGGAGCAATTAAACCCAACATTAGACTTTTTATTAGTTAGTAACAGAACTCCAGATATCATTATTATTCACTGTGGGGGGAACAACATTGGACAACAGCATAACACTTTAAGAGGTATACAAATGATGATAAAGGCTAATTTAGCAAAGGTAAAAGAACGATTACCAAATTGCATTATATTTGGTCTCATATCTTGCAACGTAGAAACTGGTCAAATGTTGTAGCTAACACTGAAGGAGAAAAATGTAGGCGGAGAATCAATAGTTCAGTAGCATCTTTTGTATTAAATAAATTAAATGGAGCAGCTATTAAGTACCCAGGTATAACTGCAAATCAAAGAAATTTATTCCGCTCAGATGGTGTTCACATGACAGATTTAGGCAATGATTTGTTTATTAATACTGTAAAGGGTGCATTGAAACAATTTTTATCTTGTAAATTTCAAAACAGGACCTTTCCTTGAAATGGTTGTGCTTGTCATGGTTAGGTGTATATCGATATATGTGTTGTCATATAATTTGATTGAATTATTTTCAATTTGATCATGAGCGCATCTGTCGCAATTTTTATTATTTTGAATTTTATCATGAGCGCATCTGACGCAATTTTATCATGAGCGCATCTGACGCAATTTTACCATGAGCGCATCTGACGCAGTTTTATATTAAATTTTGAATGTTTGTGAATTTCACCTCTTTGTGTGCATTTTGTGCTAATACTTTGATTGTTTTGAATATTTCAATCTGTTGAAGGGGCAAAATTGCCGCCTTGTTTTATGGCGGATGGTACATTCGACTTTGTCTTATGTACCATTTGGCATAATTTTGCATAGAATACCGTCTCCGGGGGGTACTGTTGTCTCCAGGCTCCTTGGATCCAGGTGGTATTTCTATTGCTGTCTCATCTATATTTATGCTGCCATATAATTGTAATCGGCGCATATATTTGTGAATTACATATTAAAATGTACATATAATAAAAGGTCATGACAAGCACGCCAAACACAATTAAATGTTGTTTTTATTTTTAATGTGGTTGAGGCCAGGTTTATAGGATGGTGTTTTATAAAAAAAAGTTTAAGGTAAAAAGGGGGGATTTATAGTCACTAAATAATAGGGTTCATCTCATAAGGATAAACCAGGTTATTTAGTGCAGTAATTACTGGTGCATAATTTTACTGGGCAAAGGGCAGTAACTCTTATAAGTAAATCAATGATGGTTTCCCTGTGGTGTACCCCTTTTTTCTATGACGTGATCATGCGCAAACTTGTCTTTGATTTGGTGAGCATGCGCTTTCAAATCTTCCTTTTTCTTCATCAACCCTCAGAGCAGAACACACGAAATCCCTCCCACCCACCTCCAAAAAATAAAAATTTTAAGTTATAAATTCTGAGAATGGTGTCTTCTGTTTTTTCAATTTTTTTTTTCAGCGTCATGACCAGGACTTGTTAACAAGGGATGTCAGTGCCAGCGCCGATTGGTAGCCATGTGACAAACTTTTCGTCTAATGGACAGTTTTTTGCGTTTAATGGACTTGGCATAATTTTGCATAGAATACCGTCTCCGGGGGGTACTGTTGTCTCCAGGCTCCTTGGATCCAGGTGGTATTTCTATTGCTGTCTCATCTATATTTATGCTGCCATATAATTGTAATCGGCGCATATATTTGTGAATTACATATTAAAATGTACATATAATAAAAGGTCATGACAAGCACGCCAAACACAATTAAATGTCGTTTTTATTTTTAATGTGGTTGAGGCCAGGTTTATAGGATGGTGTTTTATAAAAAAAGTTTAAGGTAAAAAGGGAGATTTATAGTCACTAAATAACGCCAAATTTTTAATAAACAACTGTACATATGCATGTGTGTCGAACTAAATAAAAATGCACGTGTCTGGTCATACTATTAGCTAAGGTTGATTTATAAATCTTAAAGACAAAACAGATTGTGCTACTATTTTTTATTCATTCCCTAAATATAATTTACGTGATTTTGAGTAGAAAAAGAACTGCAAATGACGATGAAATGAATGAACAAGATGTGTTTGTGGAACACTAAGCGCCCGGCTGAGCAACAAAGTTCGAAAACCGCTATTTTTAGTATATAGGTCACAGTTAAGGTCACAAGGTCATTGGCCTTGGTGTGATTTGAAAGAACTTAGTAGTGGAGTATGCATACCAAATATGAAGTCTCTATCTGTCATGGTTAAAAAGTTATGATGAAGGTTAAAGTTTGCCTACAAAAAGCTATTTTTAGCATATATGTCACAGGGTCATTGACCTTGATGTCATTTGAAAGAGCTTAATTAGTGGAATATGCATACCAATTATGAAGTCTCTATCTTTCATGGTTTAAGAGTTATGGCGAAGGTTAAAGTTTGCAGACAAACTGACAAACAGACAGACAGACAGGACAAAAACAATATACGCCCTGAATCTATCGATCCGGGCGCATAAAAATATTGGAGAAAATTATTAATATTCTTTCTTGTAGGTTAGCATCACAAACATTTTGTAGGCTTGATTTACAGCGTGATGCATTCAAAAGATACATGTACTGGTACCAGACATATTAATCCATTTCCAATTCTGTATGCGTCGGTGCCTGCTCAGGCTATTTTAAATACCACAGGAATGTTGTCAATGATACCACAGTATTTGATAAATGTATTTGCTACAGTTCATCACAGATATTTCTGAACAATCAAAGGGCACACTGTACGTCTTCAACACAACTGAATCGGTTCTAATAGGGGTACAAGTATTTTTTGCTCCTGCTGTTTGTTTTACGTGTATCCATGTATATAATACACCCCCCCAATAGAAGATAAATAACAACAGTATTTCTAGATATATTTTTTCATACACTTTATTACATAATTATTGCATTTATTACATTATTTAGAACGCCGGTCATTGTTCCTCAGGTGCAGACTTCTGTTTTTCAGTAACCTGAAAACACAATATTATAATGACATTCGACAGCGATTAATCTACTACGAAAGATTTTAAACAAATTTTAAAGTTATTAACAGTAACCATAAATGTAATTACTAGTTATATCTTTCTGGTTACAAAATGAAAGATCACTAGATCGACGTACAGAGGAAGCAGTAATGGTTACCTTAAAGCTTATATATGATAAACTTTTTATTAACGGTGTATATATTGTATACAGGAAAATTGCCGATATCTGTCGGCTTTGCCCCTTTGTAAAAATATAGGTGTCACCATAAACGTTACGGTTTAGGCTCAACAACACTTCCGGTTGCCCCCGTTTTAATTTCGCCTTTCTCACAGGTGGGCGAATTTAAAATTGGGCGAAGTAAACGAATACTGATCAGAATTTTATCTTAATGATGAGTACTGTTATTGGACGAATTTAAAACGGTGCAAAATTAATTGTTTGCAAGTGTAAAGGGGCGAAAATAACATAGGGCGAAAATAACTCTGCATAATGTAACTATATAAAACGGCAAAATAACACGAGGCGAAAATAACCCTGCTTACAGTATATGAAA
>NW_026926999.1:0-29586 GCF_032062105.1 Saccostrea cuccullata | reverse complement strand
ATCCATTGTGTAAAATTATGGCAAGAATATTGAAAAGTGTTGATAAAAATTGCTGAAACCTTTGCACTTATTTGACCTTTGACCTCCTAAAAATAGTTCTAATGAGGTCAAATTTTAAGACAATTTATCTGCTGTTCATCCCTTGTAATGTTATGACCTCACATCTAACTTTTATTTGTGCTGGGATGCATAAATGTGTCTAGAATGAGTAATAAACGAAAATTCTTGCCCGAAAATTAAAAAATTCTGGGTTGCTAAGCAACCGCTTTTAAGTAGTTATATGCAGAATTGAAAAAAAAGTTTATATGTTTCATGTAGTACAGTATCATGCTCTTTTGTGAGTATATTCAAAATTTCCTATTTCAACATGCATCATAGTAAATATTTAGCTTGAAGATTAAAAAGTATCAAAAAATCCCATAAAATTTTGCACTTAATTGACCTTTGACCTCCATTTTTACTAATAAGGTCAGTTGTTGAGTATCTGAATAGTCATAAAATATCTTCTCTAAGACATTCCCTACAAAATGGTATGCAATATACCTAGCTTTCTCCTTGAATAAAAAAGTTGGAAATAATTTAATAATGTCATATCAAAAAGTCTCCAAAATCACCTTAAATGTGCCGGTAGAGAAAGGGTTAAAAAGTGTTCCATTGGATAAGTTCCAATCCTCTGTCATTACTGAAATTTATTTCTCGGAAAAGAGCGATGTGCTTTATATGGACCAAGAAGATTGTATATATTTGGGCAAAGTTGAAATTCCATTGCCTTTTCTTGGGTTTAAACCAACTTTGGAAGAGGAATTTACATTTGGTATGACAGAATTAGTTTATACCGCAACAATCCAAGAAAATCAACAAAGTGTCATCAAACATTTCAATGTATTTGATGTTGTGTAATGTTACGAGTTCCAGTCTAGTAATTTTCGAAATAAAACCTATACATATCTAATTTGTTCCTTTTTTAATAAAAAACCCCTCACTAATAGCTAAATTAAGCGGGACACTCACGAAAGAACAAGATGGTTGCGTGTAGGATGTCTGTAGAAAAACTTAGAGGTTCATGACCTCCTTCCTACTTTCCTTTAGCGTGCACGGCGTGTAATTCGAATTACTTCCCTTTGTGTCGCTAGTTTATAACGATATAAAATTATGGTCCATTATTTTATTTTAACATTGCAAATAGAGTTTTATTTTAAATTGTCTAAAAATATTTTCAAACTCATCATTTTATTAGCATTTCGCAAAATCATGTCTTTTTTGTTTGTGATATTTGTAGAATAGCTGTATGTACAATTAACGATTGCGTTTAAAAATAACGTATTTTACTCGAATGAATCGTATCCATCTAAAAAAAAAATGTATGACGAAACTATCTTACATTTTTCATGGTTTTATTCCTATTGAGCGTTTTCTTTTTGAAGAATACTGTAAACGTATTGCATTTGGTTGTGTATTCGTTTTAGCGGCTTTGGCGGAACGCAGCAACCGCTAAATCAAGTACACTAAATGTCTTGCACATATATACATACAGAAGAAGATGAAGAAATGTGCTAAATCAAATCTACGCTAACGTATTCAAAAGTCAATTCCGCCACATATCGTACACGCTAGATATAATACATTTACAGTATATTACAATACAAGGGCTGTTCAATAAGTAATGTCCTCGGTGCTTGGAAAAGAGCAAAAGATCCTTTTCAGTGATTTAGTCGTATTGATTAAACTTAAATATTCTCTTTTAATTAAAACACATGTCCGCAACATTTTAACCAATTTCTGATTGTTTTAGAAATCATTTTTGAGTATGCCCCTTCGAATACTGGAATATGTCAGATCCTATGATTTCCTGACAGGTATTGTTTCGAAAAAGTTTGGAACTAAATCAAGTCAAAGATTGACAAAACTGGCGAATATAGTTGGTGTGATAAAACATTAACTTTCTGTTTAACTCCTTTACTCTTCAAGAGTGTGGGTTTGGACGCTGTCATGAAGAAATTTAATGTAGTGGATTCCTTATTCTGGTTCCTTTTTCTTATAAACCTTTCGAATTTTTGCAAAAATTTTGCTATACTCCACCAGAAATTGAACTGCCTCCTTGAATAAGAATTTGAAAAGAAGACGACTAGTACAATTGGCATTATAAAACTGTCTTTGTCCACTTGCAATTCTTTGCTCTTTTCAGACATTTGCTGTTTTTGTCAAGTACATATTATTGTAATTTTCTGATTTTTCTTTAAAAATAATTGTTAAGATATTCTTACACGCTCTCGTTTTCATTCATTTTTCAAAACATAGGGTGACCATTGAGTACTGGTTTTTTTTTTTACTAGTGCGATCTATTCTCAAATTGATGCCTATCAAATTTGCTATAAATCTTAAAATCAATCAAACATCATAAGTGATAATTTGTTGAATTTTGGCAAACAGAACATTGGTTGTTGTAAGTCCTTGACGCCAAGGACGGTACCCATTTTTGATACCAATTATACCATTATTGTTCAGTGAAATCCACCTGCTCATGTGTCTATAAAACAGACATTGGTTTCTGTAAATTTCACAAATTTCAGTGAACCTTCCTTTGGGATTCTTAACAAGTTTTACAACAGCTTTAATAATGCGTTTATTTTCACTCTAGTTTACTGAATTTTTGCCATTCATTTTTAATGCAGTGTCTCGAATAGCCCTTGTTTTCCAGCTTCTCAAAATGAAAATATGAGATGAAAAGTGGTCACATCAACTGATTTCAAATAATTAAAGATTCAATCATTAAAGAAAGTGAAGCTTAATGTCATATGATATCTGTATTGTATGTCATAGAGTTCAGGACATTATTAATTGAACAGTCCTCGTTATTAAAACTTATTTTTTAACGATTAAAAATGAATATCAATATTTGAATCAAGTTCTTTTAGTTAGCACGAAAAATAACAAAGACGTTATCATTATTCAAACTGTAGTGAGAAAATAGATAAACTGAAAATTAGCTCAGAATTTACAACAAGATTATTGAAATCCCTTTAATATCAGCATCTGTCAGAAGCTTGCTCCATTTAAATCATTGAAAAATAAGTAATGTTGACAAACTGAAGTGATCACGTTTGTCAGACAACTCATTTATGAGTTGTTGACCTTTTGAATGTATTTATTCTCTAAATTCAATAAAACCTTCAGATATAAAAAAAAAACGTAGCGTACTTTATATTGTTTTTATTTTGCATCGAAGTAACTATTGTCAATTGATATTACATCGCCGATATTTATGCCACCGTAAACGAAGTTTCGGGGTATATAGTTTGTGTCATGTCCGTCTGACCTACTGTAACACAAAAATTCCAAACTTTTACTTAGGCCATATCTTTCGAGCAGTAGATACCAGGACACTTTACTTCACATATGTATTTTTTTTTGGCTAAACCTTTCATTGGATATCAAAAACCTTGACCTTTTGACCCTGATCATGGAGATATCCATACTTATGAAAAAAAAAATTTAACCTTGGCCATAACTTTTGAAGGGTAAGGGCTAGGGCTTCCATCCTTCAAAAATGTAATCCTTGTGAGAAGACCTTTTAACGGATACCAAGAACTTTGATTGTTTGACCTTGACCTTGGAGTTTGACCTACTTTTAAAAAGCAAACCTTGACCGTAACATTAAAAGGGTTAGGGCTAGTGCTTTCATACTTGACATATTTAATCCTTGTGACAAGACCTTTCATTTGATAGCAATTTCTTTGACCCTCTGACCTTGGCCATGAAGTTTGACCTGCTTTTTGAAATTTTTAACCTTGGCAATAACTTTTGAAGGGTTAGGGATAGGGCTTCCATACTTTATATCCTGGTTTTCGATAGTGTAAAACTTGTCAAAAAATTAATCTAGGCATCTGTGTTTTTCACCCCTCAATTATTGCGTGGACCCTGAAGTCCACGCAGTAAATATATAAGCGAGGTTAAACTGGATGCCATGGGCAAATGACAGGCTACGCATGCGCGAGAATGCTAGAGAGTTCGTCCCTTAGGCAACTTGCCCGTAGAATAATTCGCTCTATTCGAATATGCCATTCATCGGCAAATCGCGCCTTTAAATCCGCATATTCATTGACGGATCCGAATTTCTCTCTTATACAAATAAATATACTTTTATATACAAACTAAACATTGATTCTATGGCACAAGCATTTTAAAAAGTAGGAAGAACTTGCAGTATATACATGTATAGATGCATCCCCGTGGGGATCCGGGTTAGAATAGGTCCTCAGTACCCCCTTGCTTGTCGTAAAAGGCGACTAAATGGGGCGGTCCTTCGGATGAGACCGTATAAACCGAGGCCCCGTGTCACAGCAGGTGTGGCACGATAAAGATCCCTCCCTGCTTAAAGGCCGTAAGTGCCGAGCATAGGCCTAAATTTGCAGCCCTTCGCCGGCAATGGTGACGTCTCCATATCAGTGAAAAATTCTGGAGAGGGACGTTAAACAGTATAAAATCAATCAATCATTCATGTAGATGCATGTAACTTAACAACTTGATTAAAAAACGTCATTCAACGACTAGTTCTAGCTTTTAAAAGATAAAACGTTTTCACCGGCAATAGTTTTAAGCATAACTATAACTATAATTTGATATTTCAGCAATCCAAATACCGTTTGATAGAAGTCTGTAGCAAAGGTTTTTAATTGGGGGGGGGGGGGGGGGGGGCTCCGGAAAAAAAATCTGCGTACTACAGAGCTGTGCTACACGTGTACCATCAGATCTATTTTTCCCGTGATAGATTTCTTCCGTATAAATCCAGAACAGTTGTCAAGTCCTGGCCGTTATGGGTTACATGTATCGAAATAGCCCAATTTTTAGACTGACAAAACTAAAGGCTAATCGGAGATAAAATTAAACAATTTTGCTTAGAGACTACAATCAGTGATAAGTAAGCTGATCATTGTAAAAATGTAAACAAACCTACATTAATATTCACTACACCTAGAAATTTTCTTAAACTTAATTTCTGTTAGAAACACATGCATATAGTCCACGTATTGCAGTCTTTTTTTAAAGGACAGCAACTTGTTTATGTATTATTAGTCAACAATACATAAATATACTCAGACATTTTTTTGTTTTTTTAATCAAGAATTTCAGTACTGTTTCAACTTTCTTTGGATCCGCCATAATCCGAGTTGTTTTGAATGACGTCACCTATTTTCGATAGCAAGTATTGCGCACAGTTATTGTCATAAGAACATCGAATTATGTTATTTTGTGTGGATTTTTGTTTTCTTTTAGTAGTTTTTTGTCCTTTTTTATGGTATTGGATTTTTTTGTCCTGTTTTAAACTATAATCTTAACAATAATAAAATATGATTAATTATAACATTATTTTTTTTTAATTTTTTGGTTGAATTTTTTTAAAATTGAAATTTCAAGCCAGGAGCCATTGTCGGCTTGGAAAGCATTATCCACAGCCTTTGGCCTATAACAATTCATGTAATTTCCCTTTTTGATGGAAAATATCTACAAATAAACAAACAATAAAGCAACAGAAACAATACTTAAAACATTGAAATATCTCAAAATTTAAAATAAAATACCCGTAACAGGCTTCCATACTTTATTTTTTTAAGCGGAAGTTTGACCAAAGTGAGGCTTACCTATTTTTAGACCATAACACAGAGCTTTTTAACAGACGATAACATTAATTCATCAAATGTTCTTTTCAGGCTAAGGAGATAGAATTTTAGAGTGAAATTTTTTGCATTATGAGAAAAGGGCGTGATTTGAATAGATACGGAGAAAAATAGAATCTTACCTCTCTAAATAACATAATTTTCGATCTTTTTGGCTTTAATACACTTCTTACATCTGCTGATAATTTTGGGAATAGAGTTCCGAAAAATTACGAAAGGGTTTCTGATTTGTTGTTAAACACATTAGCCTATCGAAACTAGGATACTATCGAAAATAGGCAACGTCACAAATATATGTATTTTTTTGTTGCAAGACCTTTCATTGGATGCCAATTACCTTGATCTTTTGACCTTGACCTTGGAGATTTTCAAACTTATCAAAAAAACTTTAACTCTGGCCAACTTTCATATCTCAGAATTGTATTTCCAGTGAGTTTGCTTTTAAGAAAAGTTTAATCTTCGCTATGTTGCGGGGGCATCAGTTTTCACAAACACATCTTGTTATTATGTGCTCTTAAATACTGAAACTGATGAACAATTTGGATCATATGAACCTGAAGCACATTTGCAGCTCTGATCTGCAGCATGTTAAATAATGAAGAGGGTTTGTGTGTGTATAGAGCATTTATTACAAATGCCAAATGAGATTACATATTTTACAATTTCAGAATGCAGCAGAAGGAGGGACCAAAATTTGTAAACCACATTTTCGGAGCCAAAAGTTATTTTGAAAAGGATAAGGCTAATAGCCGTAACTAGAGGGCTCTTAAGTAAAAAAAAAAAAAACCCGGAAAAACCAATGGATTCACACAAAATAGTGATCAATAAAAATACGCAATTTTTTACGCATTTAGATCACATAAATTCCTTTATATACATAAATACACGTAATGTGAATTTGAAGGTCAAAACTGCAGGTACTTATGGACAGGAACCCCCCCCCCCCACCCCCATATATGACCCATACCTTGTAAATTTTTTTTTTTACAATTTATATTTATTACACTTCCTTTTCATGTATACAATGCGAAAAAATGAGTTCATACGTAGAGCATGCTCTTGTGTATCGAATCAACTGAGATATATAAAATTTTTGCAGGTGATGAAGGTATATTACTGCATAAGTATAGGGAAGTTGACGATAGAAAAGTTAAAGTCATCACGTTTATCATAGAGCTTGGCTGTTATATAGATTACCATTAACGTTTTTTTTCAAGTAAAATATCCAAGTATGAAACAGATGTGTCAGACTCTGTGATACCTCCTATCTCAAGCTCACTAGGATATATCGTATCGACATAAGAATAGAAATTACAATTGTTAATTGAAAATACGTCGTCGAGATATCTAATTGTCGAGTTGAAGGCTACAGCAAGTGTTTTCTTTTTATCATACGTATATATAACACTACAGTATCTACATTATTCATATACTCATAAACTGACACTTTTACTTATAATATATAAATGTTACATGAACAAATACTACCTCATATCTAACTTATGAATGAAATTATAAAACAAAACAAAGTTCTGTGGTCATTTCAGGGATAAAAAAATGTCAATAACTCATATAGCTAATAATAATTAATAAAATACACCTTCCCAGAACAGTTGGACCTCTGGTCATTAAATATTAATCAAACAAATGAACACTAAGGAAAAGACGAGCTGTCTAACACACTATAATGCTCTCGTAAAGGCCGGTATACACGATGAGATTTGTAGTATAATACAAGTATTATAATACTTTTGTATCATAATACTTTCCTATACTCACGCTAATACATATCATATAAGATTGTAAATAGACTACGCATTCCAACGTGTTTTCCCCACCGTATTTCTCCCTCTGTCAAAATAATAAAAATGGAGGATGGGGATCTGATAGCAGTGTCTATTATCATACTATGCACTGCTTTATATATTCCACAAGTCCTCTTCCCCCTACCATTAATCCACGAGTTCCTCGATGTCTTTACTTGTAAAGTCGACCATTATTATTTACTATGTGTGTTTTAGTAATGATAAAAATAGGATGACCCCTAGAGTCATTACATTTCATTGTGATAGGTAAGTTAAGACTTGTATTAGGAAATAGAGCATTGCTCTATTCTTAATACAGTTTTATAAGATTCGAAAAATCTTATGATACACTGTATTAAGAGTGTATACACAGTAAGATTTTGTATTATAATACAAATCTTATAATACAAATCTTACCGTGTATACCGGCCTTAAATTGCTACGCCCATCTGAGTTCTGATATAAGGGGATTTCAATCGCCGGGTTAAACCTCCTGAACAAGCTTAAAAGTATGGAGAACATATTGGCAAATAATTCTAATTACTTTAATCTGATAAAAACACGTTAGAAAAAATTGCTAGAGCACCACCAAATGAAAGGAATTTAGCTTTAATAACATAATCAAACGTCATAAAACTCAACGACGACGGCGCCAAGAACCATATTATGTCTTGTATATACGAGGATTGTTTGAAAAATTATTACCATATCCAGCTTTATTTTTCAAATGTTTTTTTTATGCCCCCGTAAACGAAGTTTCGGGGGTATATAGTTTTTGTCGTGTCTGTCTGTCTGTCTCTCTGTTTGTCTGTTTGTCCGCAAAAACTTTAACCTTGCCCATAACTTTTGATTTAGTGGAGCTATGACTTTCATATTTCATATGTGTATTCCTTGTGACAAGACCTTTGTTTGAGTACCACCAAATTTGACCTTTTGACCTTGACCTTGGAGTTTGACCCACTTTTACATGAAAATTTTAAAATTTTAGTTTCGCCATATCTTTTGAACAGTAGACACCAGGACATTTATACTTCACATATGTAATGTTTGTTAAAAAACCTTTCAGTGGGTACCAACAAGCTTGACCCTTTGACCTTGACCTTGTAGATTTTGGTACTTGTGAAAAAACTTTAACCTTGGCCATAACTTTTGAACGGTAAGGGATAGGGCTTTCATACTTCATATATGTAATCCTTGTAAGAAGACCCTTCATTGGATACGAAGATCCTTGACCCTTTGACCTTGACCTTTGAGATTGACCTACTTTAAAAAAAGCAAACCTTGTCCATAACTTTTAAAGACTAGGGCTAGTGCTTTCATACTTTACGTATTTGATCCTTATGACAAGACCTTTCATTTGATAACAAAAACTTTGACCCTTTGACCTTGACCTTGGAGTTTGACCTACTTTAAAAATAAAACATTGACCATAATTTTTAAAGGGTTCGGGCTAGGGCATTCATACTTCACAAATTTTATCCCTGTGGCAAGACCTTTCATTTGATATCAAGAACTTTGACCCTTTGACCTTGGAGTTTGACTTATTTTTTACAAACATTAACCTTGACCATAACTTTTGAACAGTAGGGGCTAGAGCTTTCATATTTCACATGTGTAATCCTTGTGACAAGACCTTTCATTGGATATCAAGAATCTTGACCCTTTGACCTTGACCTTTGAGTTTGACTTACTTTTTACAAACTTTAACCTTGACCATAACTTTTGAACAGTAGGGACTAGAGCTTTAATATTTCACATGTGTAATCCTTGTGACAAGACTTTTCATTGGGTATCAAGAATCTTGACCCTTTGACCTTGACCTTAGAGTTTGACCTATTTTTTAAAAACTTTAACCTTGGTCATAACTTTTGAATGGTAAGGGCCAGCGCTTTCATACTTCCCATACGTAATCTTTGAGACAAAGCCTTTCTTTAAAACCCAACAACCTTGACCCATTGACCTTGAAACGGAGTTTGTCCTATATTATAAAATGTTAACCTTGGTCATAACCCTTGAACAGGTGTAGCTAGCGTTTTATTTTTCGCATTTCTTGTGAAAAGGCCTTACTTTGGTACCAACTTATTTGATCTGCATTTGAGAAAGCTTAACCTTCGCTATGTTGCCATACGGGGGCATCAGTGTTTCACAAACACATCTTGTTTTCATTTTACAATTCCTCTCTTTTAGTGTGAGCAAAGTCGTTATAAATTTTGTTTTATAGCATCAGTCCATGAAAGGTTCTATAACCTTTTGTGTATATTTTCGGTATAGTTAAGCTTTAGCAGAACACATTAGATATATACTTGTTTATTACATACTTAGTAATAAATACAGGATTTTTGCATATGCGATATGGCTGACGTCACAATACCCCTATCAGTCTTGCAGGGCTCATATGGATTTGCGGGGCTGATATAGGTTATCAGCCCTGCAGGGCTCATACGGATCAATATCCCATCCCTAGTAAATTAAACCTCAAAAACAGTACTTGTGATCATACACATATTTTGGAGGTTACATAATTCTCTTAATTTTAACTTTTTGAATGTAATGATAATCTAACTGATAAATAATAGATTACTTTCAAATTACGCATCAGGGACATCTGAAATAGAAGAACCTGCAGAGACAAACCGAAACTGTATGAGACAATAGACTGTGTACATTGTAGAAGTCTGTGCATGATTATTTACTTATTTTCTTCTCTTTAATGTGTTCTGTATTTTATTACTAAGTATGTAATAAGTATAATAAAACATACCCTTTTCCACATCACATCCTGTATCAGCCCGAGACCAATATCAGCCCTCGGGCCTTCGGCCCTCTGGCTGATATTGGTGTCTCGGGCTGATACAGAATGTGATATGGAAAAGGGTATGTATTATTCTCTATATAAAACGTCCTTAAACATACCGTTATTCATTGGTTTGTTGCGTAATCACAAAAAGATTTTAAACTCGCATTGCCTGTCAAAGTTAATCGATAAAACTTACAAAAGGGTTGCACCACTTTGTTAGTTACCGGAATATTTGGTGCAAGCAAGGAGTTTACTCGATATTGGATTATTTAATTGAGGGAAGGTAAATATCCCGTAAAAACTCATAATTATGTTAATATTGTTAGATCAAGTGAACAATGTAGTGATCTAACTTCAGTATAACATCAGGATTTGTGGTAAGGGCTGAAATAAGGTGATAAACATTTAAATACTTGATTTTAATTGACATTTGATTATAGTATACAGTTATGGAATGGGTAAAGGGAAATAGTTTCCTGCCGAGGGGATGCATAACTTTGCTATTTCCCGAGTTCCCATTCCAATTGTTTAACAGGTCGGAGAGAATACTCGAAATCGGGTATTATCCGTGAAATCGCGTATAATACCCGATTTTAGGGTATCGTTGAATCCGCGAAATCGAGTATAGGAGGTGTAATCACCTAATAAAACTTAAACAATGGGATGGCGCATGTTGCCGAGTTAACTTTCATCTAGATACCCATGTTTTCTAAAGGTATCACAGGCCAAGTAAGAATTTGGGCGTCAAGATTAATGCGCTCAGGACAACAAATACCCGTGGAGGTCAGTACATTTCATGATCTGCACACAAAAAGGCGTTCGATTTGCTTTATATTTTTCATAATGTTGAAAGTATATGCATCTTCATCATATGTTCATTCCCAACACAACAGAATGGTAAAGTATCAGAATTCGGGAATTTATAATAATTCCACATCAACACGACAAACATGAACAATTTGTAAATAAATCAAATTATACGGAAACACATTTCACACACAAAATATGATGCCATGTATTAACAAGGGATTGTCTATCGTATCTAATTATGCGTCATTAATTACTTTCACATTTATCTTGTGCATAAAATCAAATTTATTTATGAATGTATAAATAATGTAATGATAAAAATGTCTAAAATTTCGGCTAAAAAACCTCTTTCTGATCTTTTTTTTGAAAATCTTTTTTTTTTAATCATTCATACATATTCGCAGAATATGTCTTCAACATTTTAGCAGAAACATTAATACATGTAGTTTCAGGAATACAGCTTATGAGAGAACATACAGTACCCGCATCGTTATTCTTTACAGGATACACGATACGATAGGATACACGCACGATACGATAGGATACACGCACGATACGATAGGATACACGCACGATAGGACAGGATACACGCACGATAGGATACACGCTAAACACGATAAACGCAAAACACGATACACGATAGAACCTGATAAACGATCTACACGATAAACGCAAAACACGATAAACGGAAAACACGATAGAAAACGCAAAACACGATAAACGGAAAACACGATACGATAGGATACGATAGGATACACGCACGATACGATAGGATACACGCACGATACGATAGGATACACGCACGATAGGACACGATAGATTTGTAAAGAATAACGATGCGGGTACTGTAACTGTTGATCGTTTAATTTCGCAAAGTCATCAATATTTTACCATTTCTTGGCGACTTCAAAGGGGGGGGGGGGAGGGCTAAAAGCTTCTTGACCACCTCTGACAAAACAACATCGACTGTTTTCTAAATGTGTCCAATAGACCTCTATTTGAATGTCAGGTCGGTTAAACTCGGTTATATATTCTTAATTGTAGGGAAGATTTATTCATTAAATAAAAATTATATAGGTAAACAGAAAGCAACCTGTTATTTTCTAACACAATATGAGACTACAAGTAACTAGAATTCATGTTTATTTTTTAACACATTTTTTTTTTATTATAGATGAGTATTAGGAAAAATTCTTGCCATGAGTAATAAGTATCATAGATAAAATAACTAAAAGAAAACTGTGACATATTGTCTAGAACCAATCAGATAGTACGTTGTATTTTCATATTATAATGAGGTATAAGATAGCAATATAAGAAAAATATAGAAGGTAAAGAGGTAAAATTTACCCTGTCAATCAAATAGTATAATAAAGAAAGGAAGTGACTACAATTTGTATGAAATTTTAATGTCCGATGAGGAAATATATTCCCAAAAAGTAAGACAAGAGTTTCCAAGGCAATTGAACACTCCATTATTTCAGTTTGTTCATTAACATATTCATATAATTCATATTTCAATATGACTGTACCTCGATCTATATTGAGAAATTCAATGTATTATAGGCTCAAAAAAAAAAAAGAAAAGAAAATCCTGTTCATGTGACTTCTCGCTCTCAATTTTCACACAAATGCATAAAATAAAGAAAAAAAAAATAGCATATCTTGTATCGATTAAAATGCAATCCAAAAATTTACGGTGTCTTTGAATAAAAATTTCCATGTTAAATTGACATAAAAAAGATACTCACCTTCAATTAGCTATTTTCAACCTTTTTTCCGGTGGGTATTTATTTAATCTTATTTTATTTTCTTCTTCATAATAACGTTGGTATTCTATTATGGCAGAGATATACAACTATGATTCGCTTATACTGTACTCTCTAACTGTTAGGAATAATTTATATTTCACGTGAAAGGGACGCCATACATTTTTCAGTAAAAATACATAACACGGCGTTAGTACAATCGCATCATATCGTCAGAGGTCGGAAAAACAACCTCGAATGTATTAACATCACCGGATGTTAAAAATTTATACATTTCCTGTTTATTCAAATATAGGATAGAGTGAGTAAGAAGTCCCTTTTATAGTATATCTTAGGTAATATCATTACATTGAATAAAGTTAAACTCCATATTCCACAGATAAAAGGTCTTCCTGCATTTATTTCAAAGATCATGAAAAAGGAGGGTTGTAATGGCGTCTACCATATACATTCGAGGTCGTTTTTCCGCTAGTCGGAAAGGCCCGAGAAGTTGCGATTGGGCGTTAGTCGTTTAATTTCTGTAAAGTTTCACATTTTATGAATAGTGCACAAATTAGAAAATTAAGTATATGGAATACTTTAATGGGAAATAAAGACAAACGAAGTGTAGTTATTTGTTTTTAGAAAATATATTGAAAAATAATAACGCCATTGTGTCCTCTTTGTTACCCCAGCAGTGTTTGTCGTGTGATTTTAAACTTATTTGACAACCGTATGAATTAGTTTAAATAAAAATAAATCCACAAGATACTGATGTACAAGTAACAGTACCTGGCATAATGCGCCGTTGCTTTATTCTTTTGTTTTTCAAGAAAGTTGCACGGAATACCCGATTTCGCGGATTCAACGATACCCTAATATCGGGTACTAGTATTATACACGATTTCACGGATAATACCCGATTTCGAGTATTCTCTCCGACCTGTTTAATTATACCGAAACAATTATAGGCGAAATCTTCATTTTTTTTTACCAGATGTTCCAACATTAAAAAAAATCACTATAGAGGCATAATCACAAATGCATGCGGTTTTAAAAGTGTATGATAACTAGTGCATCGTGTCCGAGAGCAATAAAATCATTTTTAAAAAGTATTTTCACTGATATTTCAAAGAATTATCGTTGTCATCTTTTTACTAGAATTCAAGTAAGATTTTGACATCACATGTCGAAATGTTTTGACGTCATAGTTACATTGCTAATAACATTATGACACAGACTCGAGATTCCTTGAACGCACCGACCACTGAACACTTTGATCGGTTGAAATTACTAATAAATATTCATGAGGGAATAGACCCAGTCTTTGGAAGAAGAATTTACATTTGGTATGACAGAATTAGTTTATACTGCAACAATCCAAGAAACTCAACAAACTGTCGTGAAACATTTCTCTGTATTTGATGTTGTGTAATGTTACTAGTTCCAGTCTATCCACTTTCGAAATAAAACCTATAGTATATCTAATTTGTTCCTTTTCAATAAAAAAACTACTTTCCTTTAGCGTGCACGGCTCTTTGAAGAACTTAATTCGATGGTAACCAAAATTTGCCCCAAAAATCAAACTTTGACGGAGTAATATTTAATTGTGTTTTAAAACAGGGGAATACATGCTGACCTCAAAGCACTGAGTATTTTTGTTAGCAATGACGTCATGAAAATGACGAAAATTTAAAATTTCCATGATTTCTACAGAAAGATGTAAAAATTACGTCAATATTTTTAGTAAAAATCACCGAGCGCAGGTTTGTTGAGGCTTCATACACTGTATTTTGATATAATGTGAAGAATGATAATATCAATCAAACATGCAAATATTGCTCCTGAACAGATCTGCCCTCTATAAATTCTATAGCTATATTTGTTGGAAGTTTGTCCATTTTGTGCTTTTTCTAAAAAATAATGCAAAATCCGACTAGTTTGTGACGTCAAAAAAACAAAAACAAAAACAAAAACAAAAAACAAAAAACAAAAACAAAAACAAAACTACTTTGAAACTATAATATGTTCTGTTACTTTTAAATATTTTTCATACAATTTATGCAACACATTTTAAGAATTTTTCAATTTTTTAAAAATTTTATTTTATCTATTTATTTTTTTTGGGGGGGGGGCAAAGATACATGTATGCAATATACCGAATATAGTTCTTTATATATAGAGTAATAACAGTAGAGGTATAATAATAATTATATCTATAATAGATCGACTTCGCTGTAGCAAAATAGTCTTTTAGAATTTCATTTAAAAAAGTGCTAGACGATGATTGTCAAACACTCTCTCTCTCTCTCTCTCTCTCTCTCTCTCTCTCTCTCTCAGAACGCATATTCCAGTAACATTTCCATAAAGAGAAACAGAAGACGTATTTTAAGTACTATTTTTATGGATGAAAAATGTAGACACCACAGTTTTTGAACATGGAATAGATTTTTGTACTCATGACTTAGAATGCTTGAATTAGAATCCATTTAATCTGAAAATACAAGAAGTCTGTTGTAAACAAGATAAACTTTATTCTATACATACATGTATTTGATTAACAAAACAGTATGGAACTGTAAATGATCAATCCCTGTTGTAAAAGTTTTGTAACAGGCACAAGAATTAAAAAGAATCTTTTGTAATAGAAGAAATATCGTATGTCAAATCGAAACAAAATTTACATTTCCGTAAGCCATTTTGAGAGTTGAGTGTTGCAGTCCACGACTGCATTCAGTGGTTATCCCCACAATGCCCTCAAGTATGAATTCCGAATAATATGAGAGCATTGTAGTTGATTGTGAAGATAGTGAGTCTTTGAACAAAAGGCATATGCCCCCGTCTTCTAACTGAATTGCATTCAAAGGGAAAATTTCAAAATTTCAAAAATACTGAACAAACGAGGACATTCAATCTTAAATTCACGTTTTGTAAAAATTAGTTCGTTTTTGAAATCTTGCTGAAACTCACAGTTCAGTTTCTATCATTTTCAAATTTTATAATATTTTTATTATTTGATTAATGTTTATTTTTAGATTTTTTGTAATGGCAACAGGTGGTAAAATACTAGATGCCCTTAAGGATGAGTTCTGTGAATGTCCTATTTGTACTGAGGAATATGATGAAGAAAAACATGTACCAAGGCTTCTTCCATGTCAGCATTCTTTCTGCACTGAATGCCTTCAAAAGAGCATAAAAGGTGGAAAGCTCAATTGTTCCATATGTAAACGCAGTTATAAAGTAAAAGAAAAGGGTGTAGATTGTTTTCCAAAAGATCTTACGAAGCGAAGCTTGGGGGATGTCTTACAAAGAATTAAAGCATCCTCTTGTTGTATTTGCAGCAGGATAGAAGGTATAAGATATGAATGTACATCCTGCAATATAAAAGTCTGTAAAAGCTGTTTCAAGGTCCGTAAATCAACTGAGTGCAAGCATCATCGATTGAAAGAAATATCTATGGATAGTAATAAAACCCCTGATTCATCTCTGGACTCTTTAGAGATGAGTGCGGAAAATATATGCAACCTACCATTTCATGAAAAAAATACATTGAAGTTTTACTGTAAAAACAAAGATTGTCGTAAACCAATTTGCGCCAATTGTACAACAAAAGATCACAAATATCATGACTGGGATGAAATAGATCTGTATTATAAAAAAGAAAAAGAAACAGTCCTTTCTCGTTTATCATTAGCTAAGGAGAAGATTGAAAAGGCAAAGGGTGTTTTATCATATATAAAGAAGGAAAACGAGAAAATTATGGAAAATGATAACACAGGAAAGGCGGCAATCCAAAATGAAAAACAGAATGGAATTGATTATCTTAATCAGGAAATAGAAGAATTGTGCCAAACAAGCACACAGATTGTCAAAGAGTACACCGAAACATTTGAAAAAAAGATGTCATTCTTAACGAATTTTATTGAGAACGCCCAGGAATGTTGTTCTATATCAGAAGAGCTACTAAAGGAAAGCAAAGTATCCTTTTTGTCCCTAGAAAAAACAATTTCTGAAAAGTTGGAAAAATTTGGAAAAGAATCTTTTCCTGAAGAGAAGTCAAATATTGACAGTGAATCTTTATTGCTTAAAGATGAATGTACCATTCTTAGAAAAAGAATTGAAAAAATGAAAGATCCATATCTAGAGATGGACGATAATTCCCTGTTTGAAATGACGCCAGAAGGACAGAATGACAGAGGTAATACAAATGATACCATATTAAAAATGGACTTCAGCAAGATTCAAATAAGAACAGATTTAGATATCAAAGCACACAAGCACGTGGTTTGGTTTATTCAATTTATTCATATTAAATCAATCTACATTTAATGTGTTATTTTTTACGAAAATATGTAAAATGTCTATATTCTGCATCTTCTTTTTATTAATATAAATTTATATGAATAGAATGTTGTCTTTTAATTGTTTTATTTATCAGTTAATTTGTTCTCCCAACTATGGTTGCATATTTCTGACCCCTGCATGCAAATTATTTTTAGATTTAGTTAACATTATACATAGCACGGTTATCATTCTCTGTCTTTTCCTTTGCCTAAGTTTTAAGCATATGTTATAAATATTCTTCTTTTCTTCATTTTTAAAAAATAAATGACATCAAATATTTCAGGAGTTCCCGTAGTAAGATTGAAAAAGATACCAAGAAAACATGAAAGTAGGTTATCATTTTCATCAAAAAAGTGTAAATAAATCATTTAATTTTTAGTAAAAAATTAATAAATTTGCTAGCTATGCATTTGCTTCTTTTATATATTTTGTTGTAGGAGTTAAATCTTTCCTCACAAAATCAACCTGGTTTATGATTAAAATACTGACAGGTTTGGCTGCAATATTGTTCATTATCAGAGAGTTCGATATATGGTGGGACCTACCATATTGTGAAGTGAAAAATTGTGATGGTAAGGAAATCATTTTAGTAAATATTAACGAAGAAGATATTATCTTTAGAATGCTTTAAGCTTATGAAGAGTAATTATTTCTATTCGGTCTTTAGTTAAAAATAGTTATTAAAACCATCGTTAGTATATTATCGGTCGTAGAATATTTAATACTAATTAATCCCTTAAATCAATAAACACTTCTACTAGTAAATGATTAAAAAATGGTTGCCAAAATTGTTGAGGACTTGTTTTGATATAATATTAAACATACAACATTTTTTAACAGATGTCAATATTCTCTGTGTATAATACACTGCAAAATCATAAAGCATCAATAGATATTGTATGAAAACAATTCGACTGAATGATAGATTGTTATTAAACAAAGTCACACGTCGACAATAGGGTTTGCAAAATGATCACTTAAAATTAGACTGCTGATATCCTCGTTTTATAACTTATTTGGTCAGTAGCTTGCCTCTTTTAAGAAATAAATTGACCGAGGGGCAAGGATTTAAAGAGGATATAGAACACAGGCCCCAGGAAATTCTAGATAGGAGTAAGCATTCCCTATTTACTGGATATACACGCTTTTAGCTCCATGAATTGCTCAAATGCACGTAATTTACCGTAAACAAATATTTAAAAAGTTCTGACGACTGGAAGGAAACAACTCACTTATTCTTTTTTTTCCTCACATAGTCGTTATAACGACCGTAGAAGTTACAAAATGCCGACTTAAAAAGAAATACATGTAAAATCAAATCATCAGTTAGTAGCATGTCTTGACAACCTGATCGTTCTGAGAGCAGGTTTTTGAGTAACGAACAAGTTGGGCTTCACCCGTTTTGCAAACTACCAGTATACCACGTTTCCAGTTATCATAGATGCCCTTGAACACTCTAAAAACTAGGTCTCTGTTGTCTGATCCAAGACACCTTTACATTTATTGTCTTTAATCCATCATCGTTATTTGTTTTGGTAATCAATTACAGACTTTAAGAAAAAAAATTCTGTGATGAGAGTGGTTCCACAAGAAGGATAATGACACTTTATCAAACTCTTTATAAACTTGTCATGAAACTCGTAAATTTACGAACCTTGTCATTGGTCATCTGCAAAATTATTCATTCTGATTGTACACGCAAGTACTATGAAGCTGATATTAAAAAGGTGCTTGAGTTTCTGATTGACAATATCAATGTGGTATTTGGAGACCAGGTCTTTCAACAATTCCGATGGATACCAAAAGCGCACTGTTATTAGCAAACCTATTTTTGTATTCATACGAAGCAGAATTTATGCATGTCTTAAGCTTTAAAGGAGGCTAGGGGGTCAACAAATTAACCATTAGATACAACTTAATAGCTGTCAGCTATTATTTAGCAAAATAAGGAGGTAGAGTTTCAATACAAATCTAATTAATTGCCCTGTGATTTTCTAAAAAATAAAATCGGGGTAAAAAAATGAAAACTTATAAATTATTGAAATTCCATGCATAAAAATTATATAAAAAATTTTTCTCACATGCATTTCTAAATGCTAATCCTGACGTCATAAACATCTGCATTTTCCCGTATTTTCTTAAAATGTTGCAAAGGACACCAATTTTCAATGGAATTTTCTTTCAGAAAATATTGTCCATGGGCATCGCCCACAAAGATTTTGAGATATGTGATTTTCCAATGTATTTTTCACAACATATTCAAATATTAAAGTGAGCGACGGCTGTGGACACTATTTTCTTAAGGAAAATTTACCTTGAAATGGGTCATTTTAAGGCTTTTTCCTGTTTGAAATAGAGAAATGCATCAAATTTATGACGTCATATTTCCAGAATGGTACTCCTTCATGTTATATTCTTTCCCGATCTTTATCAATCATAAACTCAACTTATATTTAAGCCAGTCTCAGAACTTTTTTAAAACACTGAATTTTTTTAGGGCACAATAAAGCTAAAACCATACCTTTTTCTTTCGTACATTTGTTTTAAAATTTGATCATTTTTGTATATCCTTATATGGGGCTCTTCTTCTAAAGGAGATCAAAATAGTCTAAAAATGGCCACAATCGCGAAATCGTGAAATATGACAGGTTTAAAAAAAAAAAACAAGAGGCCCAGGGGCCACAGCGCTCAACTGAGCACATCCGCTAGGAAAAAGCACATATCAGATCAGTACTAAATGTTTACTGAGGTTGGGGGGGGGGGAGGGGTCATGATTTGAACAAACTAGAATCTACACTACCAGAGGATGTTTTCATATAAATATCACTAATCATGGCTTTGAAGTACTTGAGATGAAGATCGATTTTCAAAAGTTTCCCTATATATTCCTATGTAAAACTTTGGTCGACCATTTTGGCCCCACCCTAGCCCCGGGTGTCATGTTTTGAACAAATTTGAATCTACCCTACCTGAGGATAATTTCACGATATCATCTTTCCTGTCTCAATTGTTCTTAAGAAGATTTTTAAAGATTTTTCCTATATATTCCTATGTAAAACTTTATTCGTCCATTTTGGCCCAGCCTACCCCCGGGGGTCATGTTTTGAACAAACTTGAATCTACACTACATGCATGAGAATGATTCCACATAAGTTTCATTTTTCCTGGCCCAGTGATTCTTGAGAAGATTTGAAAGGATTTTTCATATATACTCCTATGTAAAACTTTGATCGGCCATTTTGGCCCCCACCCTACTCCCGGGGGTTATGATTTGAACAAACTTGAATCTACATTACCTGAGGATGATTCCACATGAGTTCCATTTTTCCTGGCCCAGTGGTTCTTTAGAAGAAGATTTTTAAAGATTTTTTCTATATATTCCTATGTTAAACTTTGATCGGCCATTTTGGCACTGGACCACCCTACTCCCGGGGGTTATGATTTGACAAACTTGAATCTACGCTACCTGAAGATGATCAATTCCACATGATTTTCATCTTTCCTGGTTCAGTGGTTCTTGAGAAGAAGATTTCTTAAGATTGTTCCTATTTCTCCTATGTAAAACTTTGATCGGCCATTTTGGCCCCACCCTACCCCCAGGGGTCATACTCTGAACAAACTTGAATCTACACTACCTGAGGATGATTCCACATGAGTTCCATTTTTCCTGGCCCAGTGGTTCTTTAGAAGGAGATTTTTAAACATTTTTTTCTATATATTCCTATATTAAACTTTTAACGGCCATTATGGCCCCACCCTACCCCGGGGTCATAATTTGAACAAACTTGAATCTACACTACCTGAGAATGATTCCACATGAGTTTCATATTTTCTGGCCCAGTGGTTCTTGAGAAGAAGATTTTTAAAGATTTTTCCTATATACTCCTATGTAAAACTTTGATCGGCCATTTTTGCCCCACCCTACCCCCGGGGGTCATGATTTGAAGAAACTTGAATCTACACTACCTGAGGATTATTCCACATTAGTTTCATCTTTCTTGGCCCAGTGGTTCTTGAGAAGAAGATTTTTTAAAAATGCCATTAATTTTTCTCTAATTCATAATTATCTCCCGTTGGAAAAGGGCGTGGCCCTTCATTTGAACAAACTTGAATCCCCCTTACACAAGAATACTTTGTAGCAAGTTTGGTTGAAATTGGCCCAGTGGTTCTTGAGAAGATGATGAAAATGTTAAAAGTTAACAACAAAAACGACGACAACAACGACGACGACGACAGACGAATTTTGATCAGAAAAGCTCACTTGAGCCTTCGGCTCAGGTGAGTTAAAAACGCCATACGCATGTGCCTTGGAAAAATGCAACACTAGTATAGTATACAGATTCTAAGCATATAAATACATTATACATTAATATTCTCATTTGATTCAATTTTGTTTTTGTATGTTGCAGAAGCTGTTCTATCATTCTCCGATAACTCAAATCATTCTTCATTTTGTCGGGCCAAAGATGGAAAAGTTGCATCCAGTCTTTCGATAAAGACTTTAGAACAGTCTTGTGGAAATCCGAATAAGCACTTTGTAGAAAATGGCGTTTTACTAAACAAATCTTTGAATTTTTCCGATGGTTACGATACTATGGATTTTAAAATTCGCTTAACAGATTTCTCTGAAGAAAGTAGAGGGGGGTCTCTTCTGTGGATTGGATTTTTACAAGCATCAACTTATAACAACGAAACTACAGAGATATTTGGATGGAAATTAATTCGATCAAAATATGAAGAAAGACTAGAAATGTTTAATGTCTTAAACACTAAAATTGCTAGCATAAGTGCTACATCACAGACAAAAATTATTTTGAAATATAGAATTCAAAAAGATAATTTAAGCAGAAGCATAAAAATTGCTAATTTGGAGACTAAGAAAATTCTTGATACATTTCACATACCGGAAAACATCACCCTATTCTATTCGTATACTTCCAGTTTTCTGAAAAGTATCTTGTTAGGATATCAATTAAGTCCCTATCTAATAGAGTAGCATTCAATGCAGATTCAATATTTCCCAATGTGTATTTATCTAACAACAATAAAACTGCGCAAAATTACCTCAGTCCAAACCAAGCTGACATTGTGAGATCAAACTTAACACAAGATATAAAAATTCTCAACTGCGAAAAGCTTTGTGTTTTTCCATTTACTATTTCAATTCCACCTTTTTCTCTAAATGCAGATCATTGGTTTGATATATATTTCGGAAGTATAACTAGCACAGAAGAAATGCTTTTTCTGTCTGACGAAACGTGTACCTTGAGTTACATTCTCTACTATGTATTTGGTTACATCACAAAGTGTTTATCAGTAAACAAGAATTTAGTCGACTCTGAAATACCCAATTTAAATATTAATGGAACTTTTGATTGCGTTCTTATTATAGATAAAGAACATAATACGACAAATATTGATATAAACTCCTATAAATATAACTTACCTTTTCCAGGCCCTCTACGTCACCCGCAACCTGTCTTACGAATAAAAGTTCATACGGCAAACAGTATAACTATTTCGCTTTCGGATAAAAGAAAGTACCTCTATAAATTTTCAATTCTTAATGGATGCATTATATCAAAAATAGTGACATACCTATCAAATTTTGTAGAACTAAAGTTCCTTCTAGTAATATTATTATTTTTTATGACGTATAAATGTTTTTCTAAATGAATACATGCTAATTATCTATTGCGTAGTATTTTTATCGTTTTAAGATTGCATTGATATAAGAATTTTCTGTGTAAAACGTCAGTCAACATTCATCTTACATATTAATTGTATTTGTTGACTGGATTATTGTTTTGATCTACCATTGAATGTTTGTCAATCAAAGACTTGCTTAGTTTAAATTCCTTCATTTAAAGTTCAGTGTTGTTTAGAGAGCACAGGATGGTAATCGGAAGTAACATTAAAGGATGTGTAAATTATGCGATGCTCAGTTTGTTATATATTCGTCAGTGTTATATGTATTGTTCTTCCAGCTTACCTTTTTCTTCGCTGTTTATAGTAAACTCTTTGTAACCAAAGTGATTTGTTAAAAATGTTTGTCTTTGTAATCTAGACTAATCAGTATAATTTCTTTTTCTTTACTGATACTATTACCGACAATAGAATTTAGTTAGTTTTGATATATACATGTATATATACAATATCTAAAATTGAGAAACAATCTT
Organism: Saccostrea cuccullata; assembly: GCF_032062105.1. NCBI lineage: Eukaryota > Metazoa > Mollusca > Bivalvia > Ostreida > Ostreidae > Saccostrea > Saccostrea cuccullata. The sequence continues at coordinate 6,228 of NW_026926999.1, read as the reverse complement.
AGTTAAGTTTTTTCTTCTTAATATGAAATTTTAGACAGACAGTAAATTTAGTCTTGTAAGTCTTGCCAAGGATCAGAAAATAATCTTTGACGGAAATCTTCTTTGAAAAAAGATTTTGTTTAAAGTTCTTGACATTGTTGATAAGATGATGAGAAAACATGTATTCCAATCAAACTCTAAAAGTTTTTATATGTTTTTGAATTTAAGAATCCTTACAAGCAAAGATACATTGCGGGTTCCAGTAAATGTTTAACAAAGCCTCTTTCGTTACTCCTCACTAAGATATAAACAGTAGTAAAGGGGAAACTTCAAGAGTACTGTGAAACATTATATATTATATATAAGTGGTGCAAATCATATGCGAATACTAAATGAAATGCAAAGGAACTTTTGGAAAATTTAAAATCACAAGATTTTATCAAAATCAACAGCTTAAAAACTTACGACTTTTCAACTCTATACACAATCATTCCCCACGATATATTAGAGTCCAGGCTTTTAGATATCATCGACAGCTGCTTTTTCAATAAAAATGGAACTCGAAAATTTACTTTCCTTGTCACTGGTCATTTGCAAAATTACTTTGTTAAAAACATTATGATTGTACTTACAAGTATTCTGACATAAAAAAAGATGCTTGAGCTTCTGATTGAGAATATTCATGTGGTTTTTGGAGATCAGGTCTTCCAACAATCTATTGGAATTCCCAAGGGTACCAATTGTGCCCCTTTTATAGCATACCTATTTTGTATTCATATGAAGCAGAATATGTGCAAAATTTGATGCGTGAAAAGAAGAAAACACTTACAGTGGCTTTCAACTCAACATTTAGATATACCAACGGCCTACTGTCAATTAGCAATGAAAATTTCCATTCCAATGTCGATACAATACATGTATATCCTGGGGAGCTTGAGATAAAAGATACCACAGAGTCTGACACATCTGTTTCATACTTAGATATATTACTCGAAATAGACATTTATGGTAATCTGACAACCAACCTCCATAATAAACGTGATGACTTTTACTTTTCTGTCGTCAACTTCCCTTACTTATACAACAATATACCTTCCTCACCTTAATACGGAGTTTATGTATCTCAGTTGATTCGATAAGGAAAAACATGCTCTACGTATGAACAATTTCATAAGTTGATGAAACAAGTATTTCAGCAATCTCGTTAAAAGTCATCAAGTTCTATGGTCGATACAATGACCTTGTCAGCAAATACAATTGGTACTGTGTGCTTGAGCTCACTAAAAATAGCTTTTTTCAACTTTTTGCCATAACGTTTGAACCATAGGAGATAGGGACTTCATATTTGGTATGCATATTGCACTAATAAAGTTTTTTCAAACGACATCAAGGTCAATAACCTGGCGACCTTGACTGTGGCCTATATGCTAAAAATAGCTTTTTCGAATTTTGTTGCTTCCGGGCGCATAGTGTTTCACAAACACACATTGTTTTTCATTGCTTCGATGAAATAATTCTTTATTGATAAACAATAAAAATGATATTGTAATTTATTATACTTTTGTAAAATATTAGAAAATTAAAGTAATGAATAAAAGTTTTTAAAAATTTGCTTTTTACTGTGTCTTTATGGTTGTTTTTAGGTTAAATTAGTTTTTATTTTATTTCTCCTCAAATATTCATTAATTTATGATTTTATATTTCTAAAATAAATTGTTTGCATGAACAATCCCTAAGATGAACGTGCATAAGACATGGAATCAAAACGTATTGAGCTTTTAGATATGAAAAAAATACTAGTGCCTAAAATAGCTAATAACTTTTACAAGTTCTTAAGAAAAACGGTATTAGTAAATATTGTTTTGAAAACATTAATTATCACATTTTCAAATGACAACGATTTTTTAAACTCCTAATTTGATAGAACATCGTCATTATCACAGAACATGACAAAGATCCATGACAAGACCCACGATACATATGTTGCACGTCCTTTTTTGTCTACATTTAGGCATTCTAAATTCGTCATTTTGATACGTGTGGTACTTGCTTAATGAAATAATTTTATGATAATGCTACCCTATTTTCATCCTTGCAATCAAGGGGTCCTGGGGTTCCAGAGTCAACATGTTGCGTTGCACCAACGGCAACGTGATGATTCATGACTCCTGGCTTGCAAGGATGCCCTTCTTATATACAACGAATTTATTTACTTTGTTTGATCACACTGAAAATTATATAAAGATATGTATCATGCATAGTACATGTATTTTTTTTTTATTTGTCCTATGGATTCGTTATGAAAATTCTATAAAATGCTAAAATGAAATATTTTTTTGTGATTTTATGCTTTTTATCAATTTAAACCTTTAAATTTTGGATCACTTTAAAAGGGGTAATTTTCAACGGCGGCCAATCTTTTATAGGACTCACATATAAAATAATGACACATGGGGCTCTTTTTCTACAAAAAATGATCTTTTTTCTTCTACGGATGGGGGGTCATTTTCTGTAGTTGAAAAATGAACTTCCGGTCATTATTCGATGGTTATCATTATTCGACTTTAAACCGGAAATTAAAACTTAACTTATAAAATAGCCAGACGTTTAAATCGCATGGAAGTGGAATATGAATTATAGCACATGATTTTTTTCTGTAATAAGATTCTGCACTAATGATAAATGAATTTAGTGTTTAGGGATTGGTTGTGTCTTTGAATGTCTGCAGACTTTAATACAGAGGTGACAGGGGCTAATCGTGCACCTGATTTGCACTGAAGATACCAGAATTTCTTCGAAATACCCCTAACGAAAAATCCTATAGTGAAATAGATTTTTAACATTTTCGCAAAAACGTCAATAATTTGATGTTGGAAGTGTTGGAAGTCAGAGGATGATTTTTATCCCTCAACTTTAATATAGGAGTATGAAAATAATATCTAGGCCATTTGAATTAATTAATGCTTTCAAATTATGTACTTAAGTTTGTATAAGCACTTTTAAAAAAGAAACTTAATTGTCATTACAATTATAGATAATCAGATTTTAATCGCCCTAAAACACTTAATTTGCTTCTTGAAACACAGTCTATATATTAAGAAAAGTCAGCCCACTTCAGTAGAAATGTAAATGGATAAATACAGATTTTGCTGTTACCATAATAAGATAAAAATAATTTCAAAAATGAAACATATGGAAATAACGAACAGTATTATAGATCAAAAGTCCAGAAAATAAAACAAACTAGAGGTACAGTGAGCAATGAGCTCACTAAATGATACCACCGCCTCCCATAATGTCCATGTTTTGCTTTATATGTGTAAAGAGGAATAACTCGTCATACCAAATGTTATCCAGAAGCTTCTATATGTGACGTGATAGGTACATGTACGAATATAATGGCAATGTCCATGTTTTGCTATGGAAAATTTAAAATACGTGTCGAATATAAAAGTAAAATAGGAGGTGCACAATGGCAATATGTAATAAAGATTCTGTGAAAGTTTCATTAAATTTCACTCAGTGGTATAAGAGGGGTTGCGGATAAGAGATGGGTACCCCAAAGCGTAACAGACGGAAGGACGTACAGACGGACGGACGGAAATACCGATTACTATATACCCTCCCACTTTTCAAGCGGGGGGGGGTTATAAAAAATGCAGAGCAAACACTGACCTCCAAAACAGCAGAGCTGGGATCGGGTGCCATAGAGGAGTGAGCATCCCTTGATGACCGGTCACACCCGCCGTGTGCTCTTTGTTATGATAAGTAAAACTAGAGGTACTGTGAGCGATGAGCTCACTAAATGATACCCCCCGCCTCCCATATGGTTATAACTGGTGAAAAAGTCCATGTTTTCCTGTGGCCGGGAAACCCAAAATATGTGTCGGATCAAAAAGTAAAATAGGAGGTGCACAATGGCAATATGTAATAAAGATTCTGTGAAAGTTTCATCAAATTTCATTCAGTGGTATGAGAGGAGTTGCGGATAAGAGATGGGTACCCCAAAGCGTAACAGACGGACGGACGGACGGACGGACAGACAGACAGACGGACGGACGGACGGACGTACAGACGGACGGACGGAATTAACGATTACTATATACCCTCCCGCTTTTCAAGCGGGGGGTATAATAAAAAGTTAACGTATTCTTCCTTTGTTAAAAAAAGGAAATTAACGAATGCAACTACTAAAGGAAAAATACCTAATTCTGTAGGCATGTTATGTACATTTTCTCTGCAATGGTTGCAACCATTAATCCTGCTTAACAAACAAATGAAGAAACAAAAAAGAAGCAAAAACAAGAGGATCTATGAGCCTTATAGATCACTTGAGTATCATGCAACAACTTTCCAACAATCTAATTTGGTTCGTGATTTAAACCAAAGGCCATGGAATTCACAATTTAGAAAGAAGCACCATTGCTAATCAAAGCTATACACCTAACTTTCTTACTTTGACTACTTAAAACCCAAAGGCAGATTAGAGGAACAAAAAAAAATGCATTTCTACTAAATAATCAGTATACCTCACCCATAGAAACCACTGACCTTGGGGATACATATTTGAAAGTTTTGTAAAAGGCATCTTTGCTCATCATAAATAGTCATATTAATACCAAAGAGCAGATTTCAAAGCATTAATTCATTTTCAGTATATAATCATTTGAACTCCCCCTCTCCTCCTCCCCCACTAACACCACGGTACCAAGGGGTCATGAAATTTATAATATTAGAAGAGACACCTTCCTTATATAACTATGTACATGATTCAGTGAGTTTAATACCCATGAGCTGGGGAGATTTTCAAAGAAGTAATGCAATTCACCATATAATTAGTTCAAGTATTCATCACACCAAAATCCTTAAACAAGATACAAGAAATTCAACAAATTTGGAAAAGGCATTTTTCCTGGAGTTAAACAATGTACATGGCTCATTGATTTAATTCCCAGGAGCAGTGTTTTTTTTTTAGACATAATATTTTCACTATATATTCACGTACCTAGCACTAGCCACTGACCCAGGCATTGAAAATTCACAATATTGGAAGAGGCGCCATTATACATCATAACAATATACATAGTACAATGGCTTAATACCGAAAGCATTTTGATCTTTTAAGAAATAATACATTTCACTATATATTCAACATAGCCCCACCCTAGCACCAGAACCCCTGATCCTCGGGGCATGAATTTCACAATTTTGGAAGAGGCCCTCTTCCTATCATAACTATGTGCATGTAAATGGTTAATTGGCTTAATACCCAGGAGCAGAGGAGAAGATAACCCCTGATCCTGGGGCCATGAATTTCTTCCCTCAAGCCCCAGGGGGAAGGGCAGGGATCATGAAATTCATAATTACAGTGCATTGTTCTCCTTTGCCCATACATGCTATATGCCAAAAATGGTTGAAATAGGTTGGGCAGTTCAGAGGAAAAATGTCCAAATGTTAACACACGACGCATGACGACGGACAAAAAGCAGATAGCAATACATCACTTGAGTGACTCAGGTGACCTAAAACAGAAATATAAGTTTTAAAATTTTATTTTATCCATTCATTTGTAGTAATTAACATTAAAATTCTCAAACAATGGAAATGTTTATAAGCGTAAAAGAAATCTTTTAGTTATTTAATACTATGCCTGCAAACAATAAAAGTTTTAAAAATTCCCTCCCTCTGCAAACAATTTTCAAATTTCAGACTACTAGTTACAGTAATGATTCCTAGAATGAAAATTCCTATGAAGGCATGTTTTCATATACATAATTTCAGATTTATATATTAGATATCATTTTGTCAAAAATGAAGTAAAATACTTTTTCATGTGCATATACGTATATCACAATATAATTTATTAATTTTAGGAAGAGGGGGCAAAAGTTTATACAAAAAAGTATTTGCCACAATAGATTTGATAATTTTCAGCAGAATAATTGTGATATTTAGAACAATTTTTTTTATCTTCAGGGCTTCAGTGTCACATGAGGTAAATCTACTGCTTCTCTTAACTCAACATGTAGAATCAAACAGGTTCTTGTTTATCACTTCCAAAAACAACTTAGATTAAGTTTTGTTAATCTCTGGTGACTTGATCCAGGGCTTCACATTTGGCCTATGCTGGCCACAAGCTCTTTGCAGTTGGGACATTTTTTCAGTTGCTTTGGGATGCATTCTTTAGACAACAGACACCCGCAGGGTTTTATCTTAAGCTTGGCAGCATCTTCTTTATACATTTGACAT
>NW_026926998.1:17500-29205 GCF_032062105.1 Saccostrea cuccullata | reverse complement strand
CGAGAATATATATCCATCAGCATATTTTTGTGATCAAGCAAAATTAATTCATGATACACGTATTCGAAATATACACAATATGAATTTTATAATTGACAACCATTGAGTCAATTAAGTGGCCCTAATTACACCTAAAAATTCTAGTTTAAAGCTGCTTGATGTTCCATCTATTTGGGAAAACTTTCAAATATTTTTTTTATAACGGTATATGATAAATTGTAAAATTTTTAGCACAATTAAAAATTAAAAATAAACTTGATTTTTTTCTATAAAGTGTCTTCAAATGTAAGCTAGTTATCAGAAAAGATGCATTGATGCATTTGATCATGTGCATATACATGAAAATGGTAAAAAGTGATGAAAAAATTTTGAAATGCTGATTTTCCCTGAAATGACTGTCATTTGTGTAAACTGTGGTATTTGTTTTATTTCAGTAAGTAATAAAATACCATTTTATTTCCTTGATGAGGGTTATATAGACTCTCAATAATTTCAAAACGAAAATATGTTCCAGGATCTTTGGTATCTTAGAGTTAGATTTCTTCAAGGCATTTACATACTCTAGTTTGCATGGGACCTAATTAGTAAGTGAAAATAATTGGTACTACATGTATCAGAATTTTTTTTAAACCAAGTTTAAGAACATGTATCAGGGAGAAATTTTCTTTTTCTTTAAAATGGACTTTTGCCAGAATAAAGCATGTGGATTAAATTGCACATTTCCTCCACTTTTTATTTTATCAAAAACCAAAAACAGTGAGACTGCCCCAACCTATACATGCACACACAAAATTATAAAATTCACTGGTTAAATAAAAGGTATCTCTACAGTTTAAAATTAAGATGAATTGTCATTTGTGTAGGCATAAGAAGGAGATCAGAGTCTTTAGAATGAGTAATTTGTAAATCGTATGGACTTGCATGTACATCTGTTCAATAAATTACAATAAAGACTGGGTAATGCAGCAAAACTTGTTTAGTACGAACACGAATATTGCAAATTTACAGATATAGCGAAGTCAATTTGGATAGCCAGCTAAATAAATTTAATTGATTTTTTATACAGTTATAAGGAATTACAGATATAGTGAAGTAATTTCATAGGTCCCAGTGACTTCGTTATAACTGAGTTTTACTGTAGGAATTGTACTTCTCAACCTCAAAAGTACACACTGTACAAGTTTTCACCTATTAATATGTAATATGTCCTCTAGTTTACAAATTTATAAGGCCCAAGAAGCTTCTACATTCCATCCCTTCTAGATATGTAACAGTAAATGAATACAGAAAAAGGCTAAGATTTGCTGTGAGAATTTTTTTTAATGATGGTCAAAATTTTTTTTCTTCAAAAATGCAAATTCCTGTACAATTACTTATCAACAAAGATTACATTTTGGTCTCCAAAGATATGTTTATTTTTAAATATGAAAATATGAATAGTTACTAAGAATACAAAGAAATCCCATAGTGGAAATAAAATATAAATTTCATTACTGTATACAGGGTTATTTTCGCCCCGTGTTATTTTCACCCTTTTGAACTTGTGAACAATTTTGCCCTGTTTTAAATTCACCCAGTCATAGTTCTGTTTAGGAAATTATGAGGTGTAATTTGAATTCACCCAATCAAGGAGAGGGTGAAAGGGTCAAAAATAAAATGGGGGCGAAAATTTCCCTGTATACAGTATTAGGAATAATATTTTTTGTTGAAGTAAAAATTCAGGCACATTTAAAACTTGTGTAATAGGAAAGGAGAAAATGTATGGTATAAACTATGGTTGGACCAGGAATTGAACACAGGAACCCTGCTTCACTAGTCAGGTGCTCTACCGAATGAGCAACCCAGGTTGATACCCATAGCACAACCATTACATATCCCTCCTTAAAGTTATCTTTATCCTATATACACAACCCAAATTCTTATTAGCCGCTGACAGGACTTTCACTTGCAAATCCAGAGTGGTCAATAGCATCAAATATGTAACAAGGAAGGAGAAAATGCACGGCTGGACCATGAATCTAAGAAGGGGCCTCACCAGTCAGATGCTCTACTGACTGAGCTTACTTGGCCTATATCCATGACCCATACCATTAGACTTGCATAAACTTAAAAGTATTTCATAATATATTGATTGATATTATGGTACATATCTGTCAACCATCATTAACTAAAATCAATTGAAAAAAATCAAAACTTTTATTCACCAGTGACCACATTGAACGAAGTCTTTAAAGGTGCTTAAATTTCTAAAATTTAAAGTACTAGTTTTCCTGCTGGCAATTATTGTTGCCAGCCAGGAATAAAACTTCTAAAATAAATGCCACATTTCTTACAGAGTGAGAAGTACTGTGGGAGGAAAGTTGATGAATATGTAAACTTTACAAATAACATGGAGAAATGCATTTTCTTCAATAAAAGCAAAATAAAAAAAAAAAAGATTTGAGAATTACTGGAGTATATTTAGGGCTGTTAGATACCAGTCATTAGAAAATAAGACCTCTATAACTTAGTGTAAATGTTATTTTATTATTTTTTTTATTTATTTAACATATTGACTGCTTTAATTTGAAAATGAATACTAGTAACAGCAATTAGTTGATTGTTGTGCCAATTTGCTCCAAGATTTCCCAACCTCGAAAACTGCATATTCTTTGAGGATCATACTTTCTTATATGATTGCCCATATTTCTTAAAATAATCACTGGTTTTATATTTACAGGCTACTTGAATCTTCAATTTATACTCTTTTTAGTTAAAATCTGAAAAAAAATCCATTAACTTGAATCAAAATTCACTTAAACCTATATGAATATATCCCTTACTCAGATAAGTATACAATGACTTTTCACAACATAACGGTATATATATATATATATAACATTGACTTTATCATTGAGTTATTGTTTAAATTAATTTTTTTTTGCATAATATTAAACTAAAATTGAATTTTTAAAGCGATTGATTTATTTTTTTTCATCAAAGTGCAATATTTTCTCTGAAAAATATAGTTAAAATGCTAAAAAGTCATTTAAAAATAATTTTTTTTGAAAATTTGGTTTCCATGGCAACATAAAATTTAAGATTTTAAAAAAAAAATAGTAAATATTAAAAAACACAACATTTGCTATATATTTGCCAAATTTCAAGTAAATTGGTTAACAACAATTTTAGATATTTGCATTTTAGTACACCATTGTGATAATTTTGTTGATATTACAAAACAACTCAGTCCTGAGGTTACAGCGCACGTAAAACAAGTCAGCACACAAAGGGTTAATAAGTACTAAAGTTATGAACAATATTTTTACTATCATTAAACTAAAGAATCTTATGTATATTAGCTGTCAACATTGACAGCGCCTTCCGCTATTCCTGTAGCTGTTTGTTCTATCCTTGGATTTGATTAAGATGATTTCACTTAGAAAACTCCCATTTCTTTAGTACACTAAAGAGGAAAAAACTGAACTGCTTTCCAGTGCATAGTATCGCCATCGAACGCCGCCGTTTTTCGTGGATTTACCACTTTCCCATTTCGGATGCTTGATAAACTGATAAATTGATAAAATAATTAAGCAAATGTCCTTAAATTTTCCAAAAGAAGACACAATAGATAGTGAATGAAAAATAGGATAATGTTTACCAAAATCTATTTATTGCTTTTATTTCGAAACAATATTCAGGTATTATTTTTAAAAGCGGGGTTTTTTTTATCGTGCGTAAGTACATTAAAGCATGTTAATGAAGTATTAATTTTTTAAAAATTGTCTATATTTTATCAAAAGAATTCAGATACACTAAAATGATAAATAAATACTTGCGAAATTAAAATTTCATCTTGCAGCGCCTACTTTTTTTTTTGAGAAAAACGCTTTGTACACGACAACCCTCGTATACTGCTCGAAAAAAAAAAATAGAAAAAAAAAAGAATAACAAAATATTTTTCTGTCTCTATTTTCCGTCGTCTCAAGTCACGATCGGAGTCTGTATATATGCGCATGGAGCTTTCTCCAGAATGGGAGAGGATCATACATTTTGGCTATGGTTTGCGATGATGGTATTTCTCATACGTAATATTCTAATAATTATACAATAACCCTGCGAATCACTGCGCAATACATATTTACTGCTTTGTGAACACACCAGAAGACTGACCTAAATTCAGCCCATTAAAATCACATAAAATCCTAATACTAGTTTTTTCTTTCATGCACATGTATTTGAGTGTACTTTTTCGTACACCCTTTAAAGGGTATATTTATTAGAGGAACGTTAGAGTTTCTAAATACGAATGAAATATATGGGTAAATTGTCCGTTATAATCTTTGTAATTATAGCTTTGACAATTTTTTATCCGTTGAGTCGTTTTTGTGTCTGAGATAATCGGACAAAGTCTTATTTTTAAAAACTAGAATGGTAATAAACTTAGCAAATTTTATGGCATTCCAACAACCGTTTTATTAACTGATTAAGATGTAGTGATCTTTTTCCTTCTTTCCTAAAATACATATATTCGCTTTACTAATATAGCATTGCATGTAAACAGATATAAGAAATTCAAACAAAAAGACTGTTAAATTACAATAAACTATTTAAGTTTTATTGTAAAAAAAAATTCACAAAGCAGTATTTAAGAAACAGCCGTGTGTTGTTTAGCAATTACTAGTAATAATTACTAGATAAGTATTTGATTTCGGAGTTAGATAGTGAAACAATCATACAATTAAATCTTCAAATATTTTTCAACAATTAATTGGTAATTTCAAAGAAACACAATGTGCTTACGAAACTGATTTTTCGAACATGTGAGAAAAAACGAAAAAAAATTGTACGAATTGACATCTGTAGTTTGATTATAAATATACGAGTGGGTTGGTGTACGAGTTAGTTTAGTTCGGCGTAACTTAATTAATATTCATGAGGCGAGAAATATTGATAACGGCAAATATCAGGATTTAGGCTTTGTATCCATCAACGAAATGTCTTTGAAAGAACTTGAAAGTATTTTTTAACTATGTAAATTTTATTTTCAAACATCGAAATAAGTCTACTTTCATTATTTTCACTCTGCAAAAATCGCCGCTAGGGTCCCCGTGTGTTTACACAGACCAGCAGCAATAGCCTGTGGCTATATATAGCCACCGTCTAAAAAGGTATTGCCAAGGTTAATGTTTTTTCATAAGTCTGGAAATCTCCAAGGTCAAGGTCAATGTCAAGGTTATGTATCCAATAAATGCTCTTGCCACAAAGAATACATATGTGAAGTATGGAAGCTCTAGCCCAAACCATTCAAAAGTTAAGGCCAAGGTTAAAAAAAACTTAAAAGTAGGTCAAACTCTAAGGTCAAGGTCAAAGGTCTTGATATAAAATGAAAGGTCTTGTCACAAGGATAAGAAAAGCTGAAACTTATGTTGAAGCATCCTGGGGTAGTGCAGATTCTAAATTGTTCAAATCATGACCCCCCGGGGGTTGGGCGGGGCCGCAATAGGAAATCAAAGTTTTACATAAATATATATAGGAAAAGTCTTTTAAAATCTACTTCTCAAGAACCGGCCAGAAAAGCTGAAACTTATGTGGAAGCATCCTGGGGTAGTGTAGATTTTAAATTGTTCAAATCATGACCCCCGGGGGTTGGGCGGGGCTGCAATAGGAAATCAAATTTTTACGTAGAAATATATAGGAAAATCTTTAAAAATCTTCTTCTCAAGAACCACTGGGCCAGAAAAGCTGAAACTTATGTGGAAGCATCCTGGGGTAATGTAGATTCTAATTGTTCAAATCATGACCCCCGGGGGTTGGTTGGGGCCACAATAGGTAAGCGAATTTTTTACATAGGAATATGTAGGGACATCTTTTAAAATCTTCTTCTCAAGAACCACTTGGTAAGAAAAGCTGAAACTTGTGTTGAAGCATCCTGGGGTAGTGCAGATTCTAAATTGTTCAAATCGTGAAATAGGAAATCAAAGTTTTACATAGAAATATATAGGAAAAGTCTTTCAAAATCTACTTTTCAAGAACCACTGGGCCAGAAAAGCTGAAACTTACGTGGAAGCATCCTGGGGTAGTGCAGATTCTAAATTGTTCAAATTTTGACCTGTGTGGTAAGATGGGGTTATAAAAGGTATTACAATGGGGAAATCTGGTTAAGAATAGCATGATCAAGGCTTCTCAGGAGAGCGATGTGGCCCATGGGCCTCTTGTTTCTCTTTTCTTCATTTTAGATTACCTGAATAAACTCAGGTGACCTATTGCTATCTGTTTTTGTCTGTTGTGGTGCATTGTGTGTTTTAAACATTTAAACATTTTTAGCTTCTTCTCTGCAACCACTCAACCAATTTTGGAGTAAAGCATCTTTTGATCTTTGTGAAGGGGAACAAAAATTGTGAATTTCATGGTCCCTGCCTCCCTGGGGCCTCGGGGGGGGGGGGGGGTGGGGGTGGGGGGGGGAAGGGCATAACTACTAAAATCAATGCAATCTTTTAAAATCTTTTTCTTTACTTCTAGACATCAAGAAGTCACACTGTTGGTATGATTGTAATCAGCATTATCCTGTCTCTGATAAAAATCTTGAAATTCCATTGGTCAAGAAGAATACTGTATTTCACCATATTATGCTGTCTACCCACATCATACTGTTAATGTGCCCCCTCCAAGTGACCTACCCACATCAATATGCCCCATCAACATGCCATACTGCCCAAAACATTTTCAATGTGTTGTTTTCATTTGAACAAATGAGGAACCTAATAACTGACGTCACAAAAGCATAAAATGAGTCACAATGAAAACAGTTATTACAGAACGGTTTGCTAATCTCAAAGAAAATGAATTTTATTTAAAAATCTTCGACAGGATAAATTCATTAATATGTAGACACTGAGGGGTAATACGGATATATATGGGGTCCTTGAAATATGCATAGTGGGCTTGGCTTACGCCTCGCCCAATATGTATTTTTTCAAGGACCTCATATATGTCTGTATTACCCCTCTAAGTGTCTACATAAATAATATTGAGTCCTCTACCAAAATTTTGAAATTTTCATGGCCCCAAGGTCAGGGGTTCTAGTGCTAAGGCGGGGGCTAAATAGATTATATAGTGAAAATGCATTATTTATTTGAAGTTTTGTAGCTTCTGGGCATTATATAAACTAACCAAGCTAGTGCATATTTATGTTGAACAAGACTGCCTCTTCCAAAATTGTGAATTTCATGGCCCCAGGGTCAGGAGTTCTAGGGACGGGGCTCAATATATATTATAAAGTGAAAAAGAATTGTTTCTTTTAAAATCTTCTTTTCTGCTCCTGGGTATTAAATGAATTAAATAAGTACATAGTTATGTTAAATAAGGCTACCTCTTCCAAAATTTTGAATTTCATGGCCCCAGGGTCTGAGGTTCTAGGGCTCTATTGATTTATAATGTAGTGAAAATACATTAATTCATCTAAAATTTTGTTCTCTGCTCCCAGGTAATAAATAAACTAACCAAGTACATAGTTTGATGGGCAAGAATGTCTCTTCCAAAATTTTGAATTTCATGGCCCCTTGGTCGAGAGTTCTAGGGTTAGGGCGGGGTTCTATTGATAATATACTGTATACTGGGTTATTTTCACCCCGTGTTATTTTCGCCCTTTTGCACTTCCAAATAATTTTGCCCCGTTTTGAATTCGCCCAGTCATAGTTCTGTTAAACAAATTATGCTGTATTATTTTAATTTGCCCCGTTTTAAATTTGCCCAATCAAGAAGAGGACGAAAGGGGCGAAAATAAAACGGGGGCGAAAATTTCCATGTATACAATAGTGAAAATACATTAATACATTAATTCTTTACAAATCTTCTTTTTTTGCTCCTGGGTATTAGATAAACTAATCAAGTACATAGTTATTATGCCCCCCTTCGAAGAAGGGAGGGCATATTGCTTTGCTGCTGTCTGTCGGTCCACTTAGTTTCCATTCATTTTCCCATAACCGTTGCACATTCTGAAATGAAATTTGGTATACAGATATGTCAGTTGAACATCTAGGCTAAGTTCTGTTTTGGATGCCCCTTGTACTTAGAAAAATTCCAATTATTTGCAGTTTCGGTTCATTTTCTTTGCTACCATTGCACATACTGAAATGAACTTTTGTATACAAATATATTAGATGAATATCTAGGTCAAGTTCTGTTTTGGGTACAATCGAACCATTTTTGACAGAGTTACTTCCCTTGGACTGAGAAAAATTCCAATTATTTGCAGTTTCCATTTCATTTTCTTTGCAAAGGTTGCTCATACTGAAATGAAATTAAGTATACAGATTTATCAGATGAATATCTAGGCCAAGTTGTGTTTTGGGTACAAAAGCACCATTTTTGACAGAGTTATTCCCTTGTAATTAGAAAAATTCCAATTATTTGCAGTTTCCTTTCATTTTCTTTGCAGAGGTTGCTCATACTGAAATGAAATTTACTATACAGGTTTGTCAGATGAATATCTAGGCCAAGTTCTGTTTTGGGTACAATCGCACCATTTTTGACAGAGTTACTTCCCTTGGACATAGAAAAATTCCAATTATATGCAGTTTCCGTTCATTTTCTTTGCAGAGGTTGCACATACTAGAATGAAATTTAGTATACAGATATATCAGATAAATATCTAGGTCAAGTTCTGTTTTGGGTACGATTGCACCAGTTTTGACAGAGTTATGCCCCTTGGACTTAGAAAAATTCCAATGTGTGTGTGTTTGGGGGGGGGGAGGGGGGCATAATTGTTTTACAAACATCTCTTGTTCTAATTTGTTTCCTGATCCTGCGGTTGGTTTATTCCATAAATGGACTAGTCCAATAATAATAATCAATGCAGTTCAAGTCATCATATCCAGATGCATGATCTATTAGATGTCTCTGATCAGATGCACACAGAAAATATGAAAGGCTAAATACTTAATTTACTTATTTCATTCTCATTATGATAGTGTCACTATAGGTCTAAGGGGAAAAGAGTTAAGAAAAAAATGATGAACACACAGCACATAACTTCTGTTTACTTCAGAGGAGGAAATACACTCCAACAAAATGTGTATTTAATTATATCCATCTTTTAAAATTTTTACAATGCATGATTTGATAACAAATTTTATAATACCCGGTAGGTGTTACAATATAGCTTAAAATCAATTTAGATCCAAGATCACTCCACTTGTAGACCCCTAAAGTTAGGATATGTTTTAAAATGGGGATGGCAATCAAATACAGAATTGCCAATCGGTTAACCGCAAGACGTTCCTACCGATTAATCAGTTAATCATATCAAAAATTCTCTTAATTTTAAGCTCTCCTAAGATAAACAAGGCCAAGAGGATGTTACATGCAGAAATACTATGTTCATATTTTATCAGTTTATATTTTATTTCAATTTAAAGAAACAAAGAAAAATAAAAGAAATCAAAACAGGACATGTGCAAGTCTCAGATACATTTAAAAAAAATCAGAAGAGATGTTACACAAGCTCATCCGTATTAACACAGTAATCAAATTGAAGTCTAAACTCTTGCTTAAGGTATGTCACTATGCGATTTTGAGTCACACTATATGAGTACTTATCCAAAATATACTTCTCAAAAAAATCCTTGAATTAACAAATTTCACAAGTGACATACCTTAACAGTAAAGTTTACACTAAGGCCAGCCTTTTTTTATTTTTAGGTTTACGAACATCAGAATGAAAAAGTCCCGTAGGAGGAGGAAATAAAAAAAAAATAAAATTATATTTTGGATACATTATCGACTTTTCTACATTAATTTTTGCTTCTTTTTTAATGCTCTCCTAACAGGCTTCTTGCCACTGGACACATAAGGGTTACAAAGGGGAAAATACAACCTTTAATTGTTTATTTCATCATCTACCAGTTGGGCGCAGTGATATAAATCTTTTGATATTGGACAAAATACAGATTTAAAAAAAAAAAATCAATTATTTAAATCTCTTTTTATATATCTTCATTTTTGTTTTCAATGTGTGTTAGGTAGAAATTCATTCTAAAATATTAATATACTCGAGAGCTATAAAAGTAATAATTCCTTTCATAAAACAGACAGGGAGTATTCCCAATGAGTATTGAGGAGTAGGGTGGAATTTTTTTCAATTAAGTGTAAAATAAATTTTCTGGCTGCCATAAACGATACTACATGCCTGTATATATTTGTATATTCTTGTTTTTAAATAGTTGAAATATTTTATTCCTTTAGGCTATTGTTTATTTCTTCCTCAAATGGACTTAACTTCTCCCATAGTTTTATTCATTACATCTGATGCATAAGCGACCCTTTTCTGAAGAATGATGCTAAGACTGTAAGTTATGACAGAAACCTAAACAATGTCTCTGACAATAGCTACCATGGGCAGTTTTAAACCTGTGGGAGGAAAATAATTTACAATTAAAGACAGTTACTTTTGAATACGGATACATAATTATCTCACCAACATGTCACTTTGCAACAAAGTCGTCAGCATTTTATTGTTCTCTGAACGGGTTAAATGTTTTAAATGGCACTCCTATCGATAAATATTTACATTAAACCAAGCTTTAGTGCTGCTATGGATTTGACACAAATCTCCCTTCATTACCCGCCATGTTTTTTAAAACCGGAAGTACGAGTTCGTAAATTTGAAATCTCGATCCCGACTCAAATTTGACATCTGAAAGAAAAAAATCTGTTTTTCTCAATTTTATTTTTTTTCTGAAAATTCAAAAACCCGAGCGGCGGGTTTGTAAACCTAAAAATAAAAAAATGCTGGCCTAAAAAGAGAGAATGAACTTGTTTGAACAATCCGGGATTGGGTTTAGTTCACAATCATCTTGGTGAAGTTGGTGATGTTGAAGAAATTTATCCCACAAAAGATTCTATTGACCTAAACTTCTTGGTAATCCATTTCACAAATTGTTGCCATTGATTGTTTTGGAATTCTGTTTCACATACTTGTCTACAGAGTTTTAATAAACAACTTTCTTTTGACATTGACCGATGACTTGTTAAAAAAAAGTTTTTGTGTCATTATAAATGCCGGTTCATTATCTGTTCATAAACAAGCCTTAATGAATCTGTTCACTTTTCAAGCAAACACTATATTAAGTGAGCTTTGCATCTATCAACGACATTTCATGAATCTTCATAAACCTTATATATTCATGAGTTCCATATCTTTTATTGGTTTTTTTTTTTATTGTAGAAACTGAAGAGAAAGAGATTGAAGTATTAACCAAACTAAAAGAAACAGTTGACAAACAAAGAGAAGAATTGAGGAAGTTAAAGACAGATGCTAAACACAGAATGTCTGATTGTGAGGCTGTAAGTTTTAGTTATGTAGTTAAATGCAGGACAGACTGGACACAACCTAACACCAGAGTGAACCCGAAGCAGACCCAGGGTTCACTCGGGGTCCGTTCGGGTTCGCTTTCAGAAATTTTGGTGCGCTTCGGGATCGCATTATGCACTGATGCGTGAAACGGACCTCGCTTTAATCTCGCTGCCAGTATGCCAGGCCCCTTGTATATTCCAATACAGTAAGGGAATTGTGGAATCGATCATTGTTGTTTTGGTGGCGATCGATACATGTATACTGTACATGTATACAGTGACATTATGGAGAACATTGATAAATTTTCAAAAATTCAACTGTACATTCGAGGTAGATTTATAATTGAAATTTTTGAGAAATTCCAAGTTAT